>NC_080580.1:67735252-68036502 GCF_029962835.1 Magnolia sinica
TTAGCGAATTTTAGCAAAGGTGTTTCTAGATGTGAGATTACCGGTATTGGAGGGACCTCAGGGTTGTTAGGGCTGCAACTTGGGATGCTTCAACCTGAACCTTGGCCTAATCCAAACTTTAGGTCGGGTTGTGCTGGTCTCAGATAGAAAATCCTTAACCCGACCCAACCTGACCTGAGGTTAGGTTGGACTTGGTTTGAGGCGTTTGGTAACCTGAGGTCAACCTGGACCCAACCTTATATGTAGACTATAGTACATATACATGAGTTATGATTGATATCCTCATCACGTAAGTCTTATTCCAACTAATTGGGGTTGCTTACATGAAACCATGTTCCATGTTCTACTTTATTAAAGGACTATATCCTCAGTTAAACTATATAGTTCATCAAGTCTTTTCTTACTACCTCTGCTCACGTCCTTTTGGGCAGAGCCTTCAACTTGAACTATTTAAGTCTACTTTCCCTCATCTTATTGCCTATTGGTGCTACTCTTAAATTCCTTCAAATGCATTCATTTCTACTTCCATCCTTCCTCAACTTTCCACTCATCCATCTCAACATCCTCATTTCTGTCATGCACATCTTGGAACTGCCCAACATTCTGTCCCATAAAGCATGACTAGAGAGTTATATCTATCATATGAAATTTCACCTTCAGTTAGATTGGTATGGGGTGATCACATAAAACTCCAAAGGCACATCTCCACTTCATCCACCTAGAACCTAAGTATGACTAATATGACTAGAGCAACATCCTTCTCAATCTACTCATGAATTATGAACCCAAGTATGACTAATATATTGTATACATGATATGAACATAAAGTCATGGCCTGCATGTTAAATAGCGTTCATGATTGGAACTGTCAATGCTGTGGACTCTATGCCATATAGGGTTCATGATCGGAGTCGTCTATGATTCCTTTTGAATGATCTCGTTAAACATTAGTGAGTTTTTTTTATTTTTTTTTATTATTATTTTTTAATATCTATTTCTTCTATTTTATTTGTTTATACGTAGTGATTGCAGCTACCATCTTGCTAGTGTTGTTTGGTTAGTTACATATATTACTTTAGTGTTGTTGTTTGATGGTTAGATGTTTAATTTTGTGGTATTTTACTAGTTGCAGGAAATGTTTTAAATATTGTTATCACTAAAGTATCTCACCCCTGGGATACGGATAAATATTGGTTATCGCATGGGATATGTCGGTTGTATCGCGTAATGTGTCGCTGTTGTTGGGAAACATGGGAACATTGGGAAATTGGTTGAATTTTTCAATGTAACTTTAGGGATTGTTGAAAAAGACATCAATACACACTTAGAAATTAAAACATTGCAAAAAAAAAAAAAAAAAAACACACACACACAGTAGGGGTTTCCTTTATATGGGGTCCTAATATATGTGCTTTCCAACCGAACTAATGCAAGTACATTCAAAGTCTGTTTAGATAATTTATAAATGTAAGAAAACATGTATGGAAACACAGGCAATACATTCAAAAGCAAAAGAAGAATCACTAGAGCAGGTTACATACATGTTTAATTTTGTGTTTGGATACAAAGATTGCAATTAATTTGTGAGAAATTGAGAAATTTTGATTTTTCTCAATTTTTCGCAACTTGACCCATCTCCCACAAATCTCGAAATCAAAGTTCCAAATCCATGATTTTTCATGGAAAACATGAAGAATTATAGATTTGTAACCATTTGACACTGGTTTAACATGATTTACAACAAAAACATGTATCGAAAATTGAAAATGCTCATTAGATTGAATGAGTGGGATATATCAGCACTACCTGTGCATTTCGTATCGCACAGGTGGGATACAAGATATATCGTGGGATATATCAACTGATATCGTCGATATTTAAAACATTGGGTGTAGGTATTAATGATTATCCCAACTGAACCCAATATAGTCCAACATAACCCTTCCCTCAGGTTGGGCCTTGGGCCGACTCTTTAGTTTGGGTTGGGTGTGGGTTGTGACCCTCAACCGAACCTGATTTGCCGAAGTTGCACCCCTAGGGGCTCATCATCTCCATCTAAGCGTTATCCCAACTAATTGGGGTTGGTTACGTGAATCATTTTATGCCATTTCACCATATTGAGGGCTCTAACTTCAGTTGGACCAGTGGTCATAAGTCTTTTCTTACTAGCTTCATGCTGTCACGCCCCAGACTCGGTAACCAGACTCACAAAGAACCCGATGGCCGGTTCTGGCCGCAACAGCCTCCGTAGTACTCCATTCTCGGCTCCTGAGACAGGTTCCTATCCTGGGATCCTACAAGGAGGATTTCCATAGCAGTATAATCATTCCAATACGAGAATACCCAAGATTACAACAAGTACATCTGAGAATAACAAGGGGCACACATCACAAAATCCACTAAGAATTTGAACTTTCACAAGCTTACATCAGGTCCGAAAGGACATACATAAGATAATGGGAAAAGAGAGAAAGGTCAGCAACACTGGAGTCCTCAACTCAACTCTACTCCACGCTCTGCTGCTACGACGCCTGCCTAGAGTCTCCTGCACGCATCAATCGTGCATAAGCTTATAGAAGCTTAGAGGGTGGTGAAAGTGTGTGACAAAGGTGCACAGAAGAATAGCAGGATGTACAAGGAAAGAAACGTGCTCAATGAGAATATCACTAGCCTTACCAAGGCTTATCATGAATACGATGCAATGAGTACTGGACGCCATACCAAGGCAATGCATGAAGGGGCTTACATAGCCAATGCTAATGCGATGCAAGTAATGCCAGTGCTCATATCCAAACCACATATCAAGTACATTTCCAATCATAAGGAAATCACCGGGGTCCATTACACTGCTGAATGACTGCCGCTCTACAGACCCCGCATATTCAAACGAGTGTAAGAGACCTCACTACCCGCCTGTGGACAGCCAATCACCAACAAGGCCTGAAGGTAGCGGACCCATTTACGAGCTGGTCAGACTCAGCCTAGCAACGCCTCCTCACACCAGGCAGGTAAGGCCACACTCCTATCCAACCGACTACACGACAGTGGGAGTCGCGGCCTAACGGTTTAAGGCCCTCGTGTGCTCATAGTTTTCACTCGGTCACGGCGTTGGAGCAGATCCTTGGTACCATGGAAGTTTTGGGAATTTCACCCATGGGCATCCTATGCACCCAGTATGCTCAAGTAATATTTCCAGTGTCCACTCATACGGCCATCCACGAATATCCCTGTGGAGGCGAGGCCCTGATGAAGCAAGGGTAGTATCATCATGAAATGTTATGCCAATGCATGAGTCACACACACAGATCATGCACTAGCTGCAGGCACACAATGTGCATAAGGGGAGAAACTCCATCCCTCAATGACCACCACACAATGCAATCAATTCATACAGATGATGCATATGGGTCACAAGAATGTAAGTGTGCTTCCTGTGGAAAATGGAATCCTCCGTCCTAAGGAGGGTCAAGGTCTAAGCACATAGACAGGTGTCCTAAGGAGAAGAAAAATCCTCTAGTGGGGGCCCAGTACTTTGGGATGACCCACAAGCTAAGAGAGAGTCATGATCTTAAAAAGGAACGGTCCTAGCCAGGCCCAAGGTGGACCTTCAACCACCTATAAGGGCCTCTATGGGCCTACCTTAGGGCCACCAAGGAGGACATCCAACCTCAACTGGGTCCCAAAAGGTAGCCCACTACGCATATAATGTAAGGTCTAAGGCCTAAGTAATGTATGGTCTAATGGGCCATACTCCAAGCCTAATCTCATGGACCATATAGTGGGCCCTCAAGTGAGGTTTGGGCCCAACTATAAGGGTCATAAACCCATATGTTATAGTGGGCTTCATAGGCAGCCCGGTAGTTCATTTACATGGGCAATTCTCACATTTAACACAAGTGAGTTGAGCCTCACTTTTTAGCCCAAGTATAGGGTCAATTTTAATGGGCAGCCAAGGGCCCAACTTCTTGCATATTCTTGCCCCTAAGCCCATCACAATAGATGAGAGAGTATAGACCCAAGATCAATGGGCCTATCCAAAAGGACTTAGTCCACAAGGCCTAATTACCAACACAAAAGGGCGGCCATGCATATATATAATATATATATATATATATATATATATATATATATATATATATATATATATATATGTATATATATAATATCACATAATGGGCCTTGAGGAAATAGCCCAAAAACAAAAGCCATTCAATTCATGCTTTATGGTGGACTTAGAGGGCAGCCCATAAACCCAAGAATACACATGGGCAGGGCCTAAACCGACAGTGTGGGCCTTGCCATATCAGCCCAAAGACTTGGTAAGACCCTCGACAATATGCATCAATGTGGGCCTTGCAAGTCAGCCTATAATTGAGTACTTCATGAGGGGCATCAAGGCCCATAATACATGATCAGCTTATAGATAGCCCATTGAGCTCACATTTCAATAAGGTCATCCCTTGCACAATGTTGGGCTCAAGGAAGAGGTTTACAGTCCATTGGGCCTATAAAACTACTTAAAAATCTGGTTAAGGTTAACTTACAATATCACCACAAAGGTGGGCCTTAAGGGGCACTAATTAAGCCCAAAAATGTCTAAGGAAAGAAGGCAAGAGTGTGTGCAACACTCCCTTAAATCTGGTGGGCTACAACAGCTCCAAAAGAAATCAACCATACAGCAATTTTGGGCCCCTTGCTGGAATTCCAGCCCACCTATTTCCTGGGCCTGCTGGAGTCCAGAAATTTATTTAATCTAGATGGGTTATGAACCCATGGTGATCCACACATCGTAGTGGGCCCCACCAGATAAGAAGGGGGATATACAACACTTCAAGTGGGCCATGCCATTGGAATGCAGGCCCAACAACCCAAGGTAGGGGCGTCCCATGAGGGTTAGTCCTACGGGCCTGAGTATTTGGCCCAAAACTGATCCAAATTGCAGGCCACACCACGGTCGGTATAGGGGCCTGATGGCCCTGAAAATTTGCAAGGTGGTCCTTCCATGGGTGGGTCACACCTCCACAAAATTTTGCAATTTTTGAATAACTAGAAGTATTTTAATTAATTTATAGAAATCAGTTTGTCCAGAAAATCGGACTGACCTGGACGTCCCAACATTGTGGGCCAGTCCAGCCCTTGCCACGGTGTGCACAGGGGTCCATTGGCTTCAAAAATTTGTAGGTGGGTCCTACCATGGGTGGACCACCTCCTTGTAAATTTTCATAATTTTTGGATACCTAGAACTATTTTAATTAAATTCAAAATTACAGACTGTCCAGAAATTCTGCTAAGTGCAGAATTTTGGATAGACCATGATTGAGCACCCAATGGGGTGGGCCCTGGATGTTCAAAAATTGGGGAAATTAAATTTAAACCTTCTCTCATATATGTAGTACAAGATGGGGTCTACAAAAGTGGCCCACCTGATCAGAAACTATTTTATAATTTTACATTTCCAAATTGCAACCTTGCTGGAATTATAGGAGAAATTTCAGCAAGTACCCATATTGGCCCACCCTTTTGGGGACCCAAATGAGGTCAATTAGGGCTGGAATTTGGCATGCTTATATGTGGGATACCCATCTTCAAAAATCATATTTCACTTGATATACAATTTCTCACCAAAAGCTCCAAATCTTAGCCCCAAGTTGGCCCAAAATCTGTTCAGACAGATTTGGACAGCAACCTGCACTTGAAAGAAATTGAATATAAACATCATATAAGAAGGGATTTAACTCCCAAAAATCATGTTGTGGACCACCCCAGTGGGCCCCACAAATATCCAGACCTTCCTCATCATCAAAAACCCCTTGCATGTGCCCCATTTAGGTGGATTTGGGGCCACATGTCTAAGGATGGACCACCATGGACGTCCAACCTTCATGGATGGTCTGGATTTTTGGTTGGTCCACAAGGTGGGCTACACATGCATGATCAGAATGCTAACATTAGAAAAATGAAGGATCAGCCATGGGGGTAGGGCCCCGCCACTAATGGGCCCTCCCAAGATTCAATCACACCCGTACAATTACCTTGATTACACATGCAACCATAAAACTATCACATGCATGGTTTATATATACAATAGATGGTTGAGATGCCATCCCAACATGATCTCTAAGGTCTAGATGACCTTGAGATGGAGATGATCATGAAATACATTATGATGGGGTCCATGGAGAATGGCTCCATCATGTATCATGACATGCATGTAGGATGGGCTCAAGGGCCACATCCATGGGGTCAAATGGGATCCTCACCATGGATTGGTGGGTCCCATATAATCCACACAAGAAGAAATATGAAATTAAAAGTGGAAAATAAATCAACAAGATTAATAGTCACCCACTTGCAAATCAAGCCTCCAAACTCCTACACCATGAAGGTCTTGAGCCTAGGAAGAAGTTTTAATGGTGGAGATCTACTTTTAATGGAGGGATTGAGAGTATTTTGAGGATTAGGGGGCTGGAGAAGAGAGGGAGAAGGAGCTGGAGGTTTTGTAAATGGAAGAGGAAATGAGAGAATGAGAAGAAAGAGAGTGAGAGAGAGAGGATTTCTAGGGAGGTAATTATTATGTTGTAAGAAAGCAAATGATGGCTTATGGTGACAATAACAAAGTTGCTATACTTAAACTAGGTTTGGGTGGTGTCAATTCCATGCAATTGTATAGTGTGTGTGGGTGGTGTGCATGAGAAGTTGTGCCATGGAAGTGGTTCATATGTTTTTTTTTGTACAAAAAGTGGGCCACATGATGAAATGCTCATAACTTTTGATCTATAAGTCGGATGAACGCACAAGACGCGTCGTTGGAACCGCAACGATGATACGAACGAGATGGCATGGGTCTAGGGTCGATCCGAGTCGGGTCTACGTGACCGGACCCAAGGATGACCACAAACACTATTCGAGGGTCGTGGGTCATTGGAATTCGACCGGTAGGACCGTGGGACCACAAGAAATGAAATGCATACTCATACACACACATGCACATGTAGGAACTCGGGTCGAGTCTTACAATCCTCCCCACCAACAAAGAAATTTCGTCCTTGAAATTAAAAAATCAGAACAACAAAATGTATAAACATCATTATGTATATATATCTCAATCATCAACACAAGAGAAGGCAATGCAAGAAGTACATGCAATCAATCATCGAATAAATGGGGATAACGCTTTCTAATCTCGGCCTCGCATTCCCAAGACGCCTCGGCCTCCGAATGATGACCCCATTGCACCTTCACCAAAGGAATGACCTTGGTCCTGAGGACCTGCTCTTTCTGATCAAGAATACGAATCGGCTGCTCAATGTAGGAAGCATCCTCACGGACCTCGAGTGGCTGCCAATCAATCACGAGAATAGTGTCCGACCCACATTTCCGCAACATAGAAACATGGAACATGTTGTGGATCGCGGACAACTCAGGAAGTAAGGCAAGCCTATAGGCTACAGCGCCTACGCGCTTGGTAATCTCAAAAGGTCCAATGAATCTCGGGGTAAGCTTGCCCTTCACACCAAAGCGAACCACGCCCTTCATAGGCGAGACCTTGAGATATACCATGTCCCCGATTGCGAACTCGAGGGGTTGACGTCGACTATCTGCAAAACTCTTCTGCCGGCTCTGAGCTGTGCGCATCCTCTGCCTGATAACATTAATAGCCTCCGACGTCTGCAGCACAAGCTCGAGACCTAAGAGATGACGCTCTCCAACCTCAATCCAACAACTAGGAGATCTGCACGGTTTGCCGTAAAGTCCCTCAAAAAGAGCCATGCCGATAGTCGCCTGATAACTGTTATTGTACGCGAACTCGGCGATGCGCATATGTTCATCTCAACTGCTCGCAAAGTCGATCACACAAGCCCTGAGCATATCTTCAAGGATTTGGTTGACCCTTTCGGTCTGCCCATCCTTCTGCGGATGATAAGTGGTGCTAAGATGCAAAGTGACCCCCAACGCCTGCTGAAAACTCCTCCAAAACTGAGACATAAATCTGGAGTCTCGGTCTGAAACGATTGAAACTGGGATGCCGTGCAGTCTTAGTATCTCTTCAATAAATATCCTCGCCAGCAGGTCCATAGACCAGGAAGCACGTACTGGAATGAAATGAGCAGACTTCGTCAGACGATTGACGATAACTCAAATGGTATCGTGACCGCGCTGAGTCCTCGGCAACCCTGCGATGAAGTTCATCGATACGTGCTCCCACTTCCACTTTGGAACGCTCAACGGCTGCAAGGGACCAGGGGGTCTCTGATGATCGGCCTTGACACGCTGGCATGTGTCACACTCGGCCACAAAACTAGCAATCTGGTGCCTCATCCCCTGCCAAAAATACTGCCACCTCATATCACAATACATCTTCGTGGAGCCCGGGTGAATAGTAAGTCTCGATCGGTGTGCCTCGGTCATCGGATCACGACACAACTCTGGCACGTCCGGGACACAATCGACCTCTGAAGCGTAATCCACCATCGGAACCAATCTGCCAGTCTGACTGCTCCACGGAGCCGGCCTCTACTCGGTACTCCTGAAGTGACTCATCCGTCTGCTGAGCCTCGATCACCCTAGCCACCAAAGAGGGTTGAATCGACAAGCTCGAAAGCTGAACAATGGAAGACTGCAGACCGAACTCAAAGTCATACTCTGAAACATCCTCGAGCATCTGCCACTGTCGAACCATCATATGTGCCACCAGGCCTCGTGGCTGACGGCTGAGCGCGTCCGCCACCACGTTCGCCTTGCCCGGGTGGTACTGAAGATCAAAATCATAGTCCTTCAACAACTCCATCCATCGCCTCTGACGCAGGTTCAACTCGGACTGCGAAAATAGATACTTCAAGCTCTTATGATCCGAGAATAGCTCAAACCTGACCCCATATAGATAATGCCTCGACACCTTCAGTGCGAAGACAATTGCTGCAAGCTCCAAATCATGGGTGGGATAGTTCAGCTCATGGACCTTGCGCTGGCGCGAGGCATACGCCACTGGATTCCCGTGCTGCATCAGTATAGCACCCTAGCCGACACTGGAGGCATCGGTGAAAACAACAAAACCCTCGCCCCCATCAGGAAGGGTGAGAACAGGAGCGGATGTGAGGCGGTCTTTCAACTCTGTGAATGCCTCCTCGCAGGCGTCACTCCAGACGCCCTTCTGCGTCAACCGGGTCAGCGGTGCAGCAATACAGGAGAAACCCTCGATAAACCGTCGGTAATATCCCGCTAGACCAAGGAAGCTACAGATCTCGGACTCGTTCGTGGGTTGGCCCTACTGACGCACTGCATCAACCTTCGAGGGGTCCACAGCGACACCTTCCCTAGTCACCACGTGACCGAGGAACTTCATCTCCTCCTGCCAAAACTCATGCTTCTCCAGCTTCGCATACAGTTAGTGGGCACGGAGGGTCTCAAGCACAATCTGTAGGTGCTCAGCATGGTCTTCCCGAGTCATCGATTATACAAGAATATCATCAATGAATACCACCACGAACTGATCGAGGAACGGCCAGAAAACCTCGTTCATCAGCTGCATGAATACGACGGGTGCGTTGGTCAGTCCGAACGACATGACTAGAAACTCAAAGTGACCATAGCGTGTCCCGAAAGCCGTCTTCGGAATGTCCTCCTTTCGGACCCAAATCTGATTGTAACTGGAGCGCAAGTCTATCTTGGAAAAATACTGTGCACCTTACAACTGATCGAACAGATCATTAATACAGGGAAGCGAGTATCGGTTCATGATGGTGACTCTGTTGAGCTCACGATAGTCCACAGAGCCGCAACGAACCATCCTTCTTCTTGACAAACAACACCGGGGCTCCCCAAGGCGAACTGCTGGGACGAATGTAACCTAACTTCCGGAGCTCATCCAACTACTCCTGCAGTTCCCTCAACTCCAACGGTGCCATCCGGTAGGGGGCCTTCGAGATAGGCGCGGTACTGGGCACCAAATCAATCTGTAACTCTACCTGACGACGCGGCGGCAAACCCGGAATCTCTTGAAACACATCCGGGTACTCACAAACAACTGGCAGCTGCTCAATACTCTCTGCCACAGAATCCTCAATGATAGAAGCCAAGAAACTAGATAACGGCTCTCCTCTGGGCTCGACGACGAACTGGAATACTAGCAAGCCTGGAATGTGAAATGTAGCTGTCCTCGCAGCACAGTTCAAGACAGCACCATACTCCGTAAGCCAGTCCATACTCCCGATATCGGCATCACGAACAGATCGGCGGGAAGAAACATCTCACCCACTAACACCGGGCAAGAAGGACAACGACGGGTCAGCACGACCGACTTCCCCATGGGAGTCGAAACAGCCAATGCCTCAAACACGACCTTCGACGAAATACCGGTCGATCAACAAAACTGCTCGGCCACAAAAGAATGGGAAGCGCTAGAATTAAACAAAATATGAGCGACGTAAGCAGAAACAAGAAGGATACCCTCAACGACTCCACCGGTCGATGACTGCGGGTCCTGGCCTGGCGCTTGCTGCGCAGAATAAAAGTGGCCCTGAGCTGGTAGGGGAAGTAAACCGGAAGACTGAGGGTCCTGAGTCTGAGCCTGCTGGGCTGCTATACACACTAGACCCAAGGACCGGACATACAGATATTCCCTCTGCTGGTGCTGCGGCTGCTGCTGTCTCTGCTGTTACTGTCTCTGCTGAGGAGGTCTGCCTAGCTGCCTCTGCTGTTACTGTCTCTGCTGAGGAGGTCTGCCTAGCTGCCTCTGCTGCTGAGGAGGAGCCCTAGGAGCGGCGAGTGGAAGTTATGTTCTCTACTACCGCTGCTGAGGAGGACGAGGGGGCAACTGCGATGGCCGCTGCTGCTGAATGGGGAGAGGGCACTCACGCCTTCGATGCCCAACCTGTCGACAATCGAAGCATACACCGAAAAAGGGGCTGGAAGATGAAGCGGTTGGCGGTGCTGAAGATGATGATGAAGCTACTGTCTGAACCCCAGGCTGCCGAAACCCTGATCTGCCCCTCCATCTCTGCTGACGGTGCTGCCTGGAACTGCTGGCTGGTGCTCTCCTCTTTCGGTCTCCACCGGAACTCTGCTCTCTCGACCTCTGGGTCATAGCCCAGTCCTCATAAACTAGTGCCTGATGTACGACCTGGTCAAACGTCTCCAAGCAATGCCCTACTACACGGCTGCGAAGGGCAGGACGTAAACCGGTCACAAAACGATAGGCCCTTATCTTCTCATCGTTGGTGAGATGAGGAGAAAATCTAGACAAGGCCAAGAAACGGGACTCATCTGAGATACGGTCAAATCTCCCTGTACTAGGGTCTCAAACTTGATAGCCCGCTGGATCTGAACGTGCTCAGGGAAGAACTTCTGGTCAAAACGGACCACGAACTCCTCCCATGTCCAAACAAATTGAGACCCGTTTATGATTGTAAGACTCGACCCGAGTTCTTGCATGTGCATGTGTGTGTATGAGTATGCATTTCATTTCGGTCAAATTCCGATGACCCGTGACCCTTGGATTGTGTTTGCAGTCATCCTTAGGTCCGGCCACGTAGACCCGACTCGGATCGACCCTAGACCTATGCCATCTCGTTCGTATCATCGTTGCTGTTCCAACGACGCGTCTTGTGCGTTCATCCGACTTATAGATCAAAAGTTATGAGCATTTCATCATATGACCCACTTTTTGTACAAAAAAGCATATGGACAACTTCCATGTCACAACTTCTCATGCATACCACCCACACACACTACACAATTGTATGGAATTGACACCACCCAAACCTAGTCTAAGTATAGCAACTTTGTTATTGTTACCATAGGCCATCATTTGCTTTCTTACAACATAATCATTACCTCCCTAGAAATCCTCTCTCTCTCATCTCTTTCTTCTCATTCTCTCATTTCCTCTTCCATTTGTAAAACCTCTAGTTCCTTCTCTCTCTCTTCTCCAGCCCCCTAATCTTCAAAATACTCCCAATTCCTCCATTAAAAGTAGATCTCCATCATTAAAACTTCTTCCTAGGCTCAAGACCTTCATGGTGTAGGAGTTTGGAGGCTTGATTTGCAAGTGGGTGACTATTAATCTTGCTGATTTATTTTCCACTTTAATCTTCATATTTCTTCTTGTGTGGATCATATGGGATCCACCAATCCATGGTGGGGATCCCATTTGACCCCATGGATGTGGCCCTTGGGCCCATCCTATATGCATGTCATGATACATGATGAGGCCATTCTGCATGGACCCCATGATAATGTATTTCATGATCATCTCCATCTCAAGGTCATCTAGACCTTAGAGATCATGTTGGGATGGCATCTCAACCATCTATTGTATATATAAACCATGCATGTGATAGTTTTATGGTTGTATTTGTAATCAAGGTAATTATATGGGTGTGATTGAATCTTGGGAGGGCCCATTAGTGGCGGGGCCCTACCCCCATGGCCGATCCTTCATTTTTCCGATGTTAGCATTCTGATCATGTATGTGTGGCCCACCTTGTGGACCAACCAAAAATCCAGACCATCCATGGAGGTTGGACGTCCATGGTGGTCCATCCTTAGACATGTGGCCCCAAATCCACCTAAATGGGGCACATGCAAGGGGTTTTTGATGATGAGGAAGGTCTGGATATTTGTGGGGGCCCACTGGGGTGGTCCACAACATGATTTTTGAGAGTTAAATCCCTTCTTCTATGATGTTTATATTCAATTTCTTTCAAGTGCAGGTTGCCGTCCAAATCTGTCTGAACAGATTTTGGGCCAACTTGGGGCTAAGATTTGGGGCTTTGGTGAGGAATTGTATATCAAGTGAAATATGATTTTTGAAGATGGGTATCCCACCTATAAGCATGCCAAATTCCAGCTCTAATTGACCTCATTTGGGTCCCCAAAAGTGTGGGCCAATATGGGTACTTGCTGAAATTTCTGCTGTAATTCCAGCAAGGTTGCAATTTGGAAATGTAAAATTATAAAATAGTTTCTCATTAGGTGGGCGACTTTTGTGGACCCCACCTTGTATTATGTATATGAGAAAAGGTTTAAATTTAATTTCCCCAATTTTTGGACATCCAAGGCCCACCCCATTGGGTGCTCAATCATGGTCTATCCAAAATTCTGCACTTAGTAGAATTTCTGGACAGTCTGTAATTCCGAATTTAATTAAAATAGTTCTGGGTATCCAAGAATTATGAAAATTTACAGGGAGGTGGTCCACCCATGGTAGGACCCACCTACAAATTGTTGGAGTCAATGGACCCCTGTGCACACCGTGGCAAGGGCTGGACTGGCCCACAACGTTGGGACGTCCAAGTCAGTCTGATTTTCTGGACACACTGATTTGTATAAATTAATTAAAATACTTCTAGTTATTCAAAAATCGCAAAATTTTGTGGAGGTGTGACCCACCCATGGAAGGACCACCCTGCAAATTTTCTGGGCCATCGGGCCCCTGTACCGACCGTGGTGTGGCCTGCAATTTGGATCAGTTTTGGGCCAAATACCTAGGCCCGTAGGACTAACCCCCATGGGACGCCCCTACCTTGGGTTGTTGGGCCTGCATTCCAACGGCATGGCCCACTTGAAGTAAGTGTTGTATATCTCCCTTCTTATCTGATGTGGCCCACTATGATATGTGTGGATCACCATGGGTTAATAACCCATCTAGATTAAATAAATTTCTGGACTCCGGCAGGCCCAGGAAATAGGTGGGCTGGAATTCCAGCAAGGGGCCCAAAATTGCTGCATGGTTGATTTCTTTTGGAGCTGTCGTGGCCCACCAGATTTAAGGGAGTGTTGCACACACTCTTGCCTTCTTTCCTTAGACATTTTTGGGCTTAATTAGTACCCCTTAAGGCCCACCTTTGTGGTGATATTGTAAGCTAACCGTAACCAGTTTTAAGTAGTTTTATAGGCCCAATGGACTGTAAACCTCTTCCTTGAGCCCAACATTGTGCAAGGGATGACCTTATTGAAATGTGAGCCCAATGGGCTGTCTATAAGCTGATCATGTATTATGGGCCTTGATGCTCGTACTCAATTATGGGCTGACTTGCAAGGCCCACATTGATGCATATTGTGGAGGGTCTTGCCAAGTCTTTGGGCTGATATGGCAAGGCCCACACTATCGGTTTAGGCCCTGCCCATGTGTATTCTTGGGTTTATGGGCTGCCCTCTAAGTCCACCATAAAGCATGAATTGAATGGCTTTTGTTTTTGGGCTATTTCCTCAAGGCCCATTATGTGATATTATATATATGCATGGCCGCCCTTTTGTGTTGGTAATTAGGCCTTGTGGACTAAGTCCTTTTGGATAGGCCCATTGATCTTGGGCCTATACTCTCCCATCTATTGTGATGGGCTTAGGGGCAAGAATATGTAAGAAGTTGGGCCCTTGGCTGCCCATTAAAATTGACCCTATACTTGGGCTAAACAGTGAGGCTCAACTCACTTGTGTTAAATGTGAGAATTGCCCATGTAAATGAACTACCAGGCTGCCCATGAAGCCCACCACAACATATGGGTTTATGACCCTTATGGTTGGGCCCAAACCTCACTTGAGGGCCTACTATATGGTCTATGAGATTGGGCTTGGAGTATGGCCCATTAGACCATACATTACTTAGGCCTTAGACCTTACATTATATGCGTAATGGGCTAACTTTTTGGGACCCAGTTGAGGTTGGATGTCCTCCTTGGTGGCTCTAAGGTAGGCCCATAGAGGCCCTTATAGGTGGTTGAAGGTCCACCTTGGGCCTGGCTAGGACCGTTCCTTTTTAAGATCATGACTCTCTCTTAGCTTATGGGTCATCCCAAAGTACTGGGCCCCCACTAGAGGATTTTTCTTCTCCTTAAGACACCTGTCTATGTGCTTAGACCTTGACCCTCCTTAGGATGGAGGATTCTATATTCTACAGGAAGCACACTTACATTCTTGTGACCCATATGCATCATCTGTATGAATTGATTACATTGTGTGGTGGTCATTAAGGGATGGAGTTTCTCCCCTTATGCACATTGTGTGCCTGCAGCTAGTGCATGATCTGTGTGTGTGACTCATGCATTGGCATAGCATTTCATGATGATACCGCCCTTGCTTCATCAGGGCCTCGCCTCCACAGGGATATTCGTGGATGGCCGTATGAGTGGACACCGAAAATATTACTTGAGCATACCGGGTGCATAGGATGCCCATGGGTGAAATTCCCAAAACTTCCATGGTACCAAGGATCTGCTCCGACGCCGTGACCGAGTGGAAACTATGAGCGCATGAGGGCCTTAAACCGTTAGGCCGCGACTCTCACTGTCATGTAGTCGGTTGGATAGGGGTGTGGCCTTACCTGCCTGGTGTGAGGAGGCGTTGCTAGGCTGAGTCTGACCAGTTCGTAAATGAGTCCGCTACCTTCAGGCCTCGTTGGTGATTGGCTGTCCACAGGCGGGTAGTGAGGTCTCTTACACTCGTTTGACTGTGCGGGGTCTGTAGAGCGGCAGTCATTCAGCAGTGTAATGGACCCCGATGATTTCCTTATGATTGGAAATGTACTTGATATGTGGTTTGGATATGAGCACTGACATTACTTGCATCGCATTAGCATTGGCTGTGTAAGCCCCTTCATGCATTGCCTTGGTATGGCGTCCAGTACTCATTGCATCGTATTCATGATAAGTCTTGGTAAGGCTAGTGATATTCTCATTGACTACGTTTCTTTCCTTGTACATCCTGCTATTCTTCTGTGCACCTTTGTCACACACTTTCACCATCCTCTAAGCTTCTATAAGCTTATGCACGATTGATGCATGTAGGAGACTCTAGGCAGGCGTCGTAGCAGCAGAACGTGGAGTAGAGTTGAGTTGAGGACTCCATTGTTGCTGACCTTTCTCTCTTTTCCCATTATCTTATATATGTCCTTTCGGACCTGATGTAAGCTTGTGAAAGTTCAAATTCTTAGTGGATTTTGTGATGTGTGCCCCTTGTTATTCTCAGATGTATTTGCTGTAATCTTGGGTATTCTCGTATTGGAATGATTATATTGTTATGGAAATCCTCCTTGTAGGATCCCAGGATCAGAACCTATCTCAGGAGCCGAGAATGGGGTACTACGGAGGCTGTTGCGGCCAGAACCGGCCATCGGGTTCCTTGTTAGTCCGGTTACTGAGTCTGACAATGCACATCCTTTTGGGCCTTTTCCCCTCTTGTTGTTTTATAGTCTTCAACTTGCACCAACTCACTCCTAACCGGCTCAGATCTTGGTCTTCGTTGCACATGACCAAATCATCTAGGTTTACT
Source organism: Magnolia sinica (assembly GCF_029962835.1). Lineage (NCBI taxonomy): Eukaryota > Viridiplantae > Streptophyta > Magnoliopsida > Magnoliales > Magnoliaceae > Magnolia > Magnolia sinica. The sequence continues at coordinate 67,751,519 of NC_080580.1, forward strand.
TGCCCTCATTTTATTACCTATCGATGCTACTCGTAAGTTCCCTTGAGTGCATTCAATTCCATCCTTGTCTTGCCACTTATCCATCTCAACATCCTCATTTCAGCTACGCTCATCATATGAACATATTGTTCCTCAACTGCTTGTTCCTTAACTGCTCAATATGTTGCACCCCCTAGGGGCTGTGCGTTGTTGTTTTGGAGCTAGGCCTTTTGTTTTAGAGTTTTCTGTTGTTGCTTGTTATTTTCCTTTTTTTTGGTCTTTTCAACAAAATACTCCATTCAAAAAATAAAAAATCCTCTAGATCTTTTGTGGAACTAGAACTGAAATTTTCATTTCTATATAACTATGGATCAAGTCTTGATCTGCCAGTGGAGGTGAATATGATGTTTTCTCCTCCACAAACTTGTTTAAAATCAGATCTATAGAGAATCGGGAGCTTGCTAATTGTTCTTGGAAATTATATTTTTATGAATAATAATTTTTTTTTTGGGGAATTTCGGTTTCTCTACTTAATTATTTGAATTGAAATTTGGCTAGGCTTCATTTACAAGGACAATTATAAATGCACTTACCTTCACAATTGACAATTAATTAAAAGAATGCAATGAAGAAAAGTTACAAAGTGAGTGCATTTCTCAGGAACATGTCAAAATGAACAAAATCTGAAAGTGAGTGGGCGGGAGGATGCTGGATAGTCATTGGCCCCTTTGTGTAGCCTCAAAATGAGTGGGAGTATGTTGGGTTGTTTTTGTGAGAGAGGTTCTCATCTCTCAATGGTTTCCATCTTGGCCAATCAACTTGTGTGGCTGCACCATTTACAAGAATTTAAGTGAGTAGTTGGAAGAAATGGTGTGATTGCTTCTTCTTCATTAGTTGAGACCTCTAGGTGAAAAGGATGGTTGGGCATAGAAAATGAAAAGGTCAGGAAGTTCTCTCATTCAAATCCTTTTCTTGGCTTTGTATAGCCCTGCTTTCCCGAGGGATCAGGATCCAAAGGGTGCATTTGGTCCTATGAAGGTCCACCTATGGTCATTTTGTTCTGACGTTTGGTGGTAAAGAAGAACGTGCTAACCATTGATAATAGTAGGGGAGGGCATATGATTTGGCTGATTTATGCATCCTGTGCCTTCAGGATGCAGAATTGGTGGACCATTTATTCTTGCATTACAATTTTGCACAGGTCATTTAGGGAGGTTCTATGATCTCCTTCAATGTTGCAGGGTTATGCCTAATTCAATTAGACCAATTTTTTTCTAGTTTCACACGATGCCAATCAAGTACCTAAAGGAAAAACCGTGGAGGCTTTCCTGTGGGCTTTTGGTCGATTGTGCTGAGTGTAACAAGATAACTTTTTGCAGTTGGTCAGGTGATCCTGCAGAGGTTTTCAGAATAGTCAAGCTGAATGTGTCCGAGTGGGCCAAGTCCCATAAGCCCTCCCCTTGTTGTTCTTTCAAGTTTTTCGATTATTTCTGGAATGTTGCATTACTGTTTTGGGGATGATGGTTGCTTATCATCGCCCTTCTTTGTACTCTCTTTGCTTTCAATACAATTCATGATATCTCTCAACACACATGCACACCATTTCTTGTTGCTTGAGACCTATTATATTTGGAGTCTTTGCTCCAATTCACACTTTCACTTAATGTGAGACCTACTATTTTGAGAGTCTTTGTTCTAGTTCACTCACTATTTTTGCTCCGATTACAATCATCATCATCACCGCCACCATCATAGTCATAACTGCATACAGTTCCAATTTACTAAAAAAATTTGTGCCGTTTGTCAACACTATGAAAAACTACTTCTCTATGTGCGATGATGCCACTACACACCATTGTAAAGTTGTCATTGTGGAGCAATTATGTGTTTCGTGAAAGTTGGCATGTAGGAAAAACTTTTAACATACTTATCATGCCCATTCTTATTCCCACATGATAATTTTTAGGAAGTTCTATCATTTAAAAGAATCTAGTGTGTTTCAATCAGCTCTCGAGGAGAAATGTATGACATTATTATTATTTCTTTTGGAAGACGGAAAAAAAATTATGGCTCTTGAAGGGAAAGTAATGTATCGCATTAATTAATTTGCAACCAAATGGTTTGACCTATTGGACTGCTTGCTTATTTATGATTTTGGCTTTGGGAATTGTTCTAAGACTTGTTTGTATCATCAGGTCGTCCATCTGCATCGGCCAATGCTCCTCCAAAAGGTCTTGGCATGAAACTCGGCAAGACACAAAAAACGAACCAATTCTTGGAATCTTTGAAAGCGGAAGGCGAATTGATTTCGGAGGATGTGCAACCAACTGCTTCTCAGCCAAGGTCATCCGTTACACTTCCACTAACTGATCCCATCACATTGACTGCTGAAGAGAGGCTTAATGTGACACTCAAGCGAGATGGCGGAGTTAGCAATTTTGATGTTCAAGGCACCCTTTCGCTCCAAATTCTAAACCAGGAAGATGCGCTAATCCAAGTTCAGGTTCTCTCTCTCTCTCTCTCTCTCTCTCTCTCTCTCTCTCTCTCTCTCCATGTGTGTGTTTGTGTGCGCGTACTTCATCACAAATTTGTTTGGGTGATACACACACAGACATACATTATGTATGTATGAATATAACCGTCGTCTTTCTACTTGGAAGAAATGTATTGGGCAAACTTGGAAGAGCATGCCCAGGAAAGCTTACCATGCATTGTTGACTTAAAGGTGTCTTTAAGTGTCCTTATATATAGTAACTATAGAGATTATATATATTAGCATTTGGCATGTGTGTGTATGTTTATTGTTTGCTTATTGTATTAGTGCATGTGCACCATCATTCATGTTCTTGCAGAACTCATACTTTTATTGTAATAAGATTGTTGGTTTATATATATATTAGCATTTGGCATGTGTGTATGTTTATTGTTTGCTTATTGTATTAGTGCATGTGCACCATCCTACATGTTCTTACAGAACTCTATACCTTTATTGTAATAAGAGTGTTGGTGTTAGGGCAAGTGACACACAATGCTCATTCTCCCAAACTCTCTCTCTTTCTCTTCTCTTCTACTCTTCTTCTCTTTCCTTCACCATTATTTCTTTCTTTTAATCTCCTACTTGGTATTAGAGCGGATTTCCGATGTCAAACCTTGTTTCTGTGAACAATATATTGCTGATGTCAGCAGCGTACAGATGTACGGCGTTGTTTGAAGAGATTTCTTTTGGATTCTAGGATAACATGATGTGAGAAGACTTTTGGTGATTTTTTGGGATTTGTTTGATCCCTCTTTCCTTGAGTTTTTCCTAAAATAGGGTTTTTCGGAAGATAGGCCCAAATCCTCCATTTTCTCGATTTCTCTCAATCGGTAAGCTTTTTTTTCAAATCCCCCCATCATGAATGGTTGAAATACCTCCCTCAATCTTTCCATAGAGGATTTTCTAAGAAAAAATCGTCTTTGAGTGATGTTTTACCCAAAAAACGTGGTTGGCTGCCTTGTGGCTTCTAGCTGCCATCTTCCTCTTTTGGTCTGTGTGTGGGCCATTTTTCCTCTCTTCTTGCGAGTTTCTGTTTTGCGTAATCTATGGAAGACAAAGGGGCTTCATCTTCCTCTATCGTGTCTTTTGAATCCTGTCCTCTGGTGATGTCGTTAGTTAAGCTGAATGGCAATAACTGTCTTCAATGGGCTCAATCTGTCAAAGTATTCTTGGGAGCCCGTGAGAAGTTACCTTACATATTGGATGACCCTCCAAGTGCTTCGGATGCCAGTTTCATGACGTGGGCAAATGAAAATTATCAAGTTATCGCTTGGTTGTTGAACAGTATGGAGCCTTTTGTGAATAACTATGTTATGTTTCTATCTATGGCTAAGAGCATTTGAGACACTCTTCATGATATGTTCTCTGAGACTCAACTTCTTAAGAGTGTTCCAACCTATTTTAGATATTGGCCGGTTTCAACAAGAGTTCAGAACGTTGAAGGATTATTATTCGACCTTACGGGGCATGTGGGATGAACTTGATATCTATTAGCCTCTTCCCTCGAAGTGTAAAGACGATTACGAACATGCTTGGAAGCAGCGCGACGACACTCGCATCAAGTAGTTCTTTGCCGACCTAAACTTTGACTATCACAGTGTTCGGAGTCAGGTTGTGATGGATCCTCTCCCATCGTTGACGACCGTCTATGCCATTTGTTAGTAGGGTTTGACTTCTGCGCTTTCCTCTCTTATTCTCTTATACCTCCAGAGCGCTCGGCTCATGTTGCTGTGAATCGCCTTCCTGCTCTTCATGGATCTTAAGTAACATCTCCTAGTTCAGTGCGTGACTTTGGATCAAGTGGTAGGGGTCGAGATGGCGACCATGGTCGTGGTGGTCGTTTCCCTCGTGATTGCGGAGGACGTGGGCAAGGTCGTGATAGTTCCCGCTCATGCTCTCATCGCTGTGGAACTGATCACACCGTTGATTAATGTTGGCAGCTGCATGGCCGTCCTCCTTATGTCGTCGCCTCTTTTATTGCTACAAATACTACCAAGGGACAGTCTTCTTCCTTTGTTGTTGAGATGACATCTCCTAGGGATTCTCTTGTTAATTCTCGGGCCGCCTATGATGCCTTGATGCAATTTCATGTTCGTGATATTCCTGAGCCTTCCCATGCAATTTCCGCTCAGTCAGGTACTGCTCTCATTGCGTCTTTGTCCCCTACCTCATGGGTCATCGACTCTGGGGCATCATCTTACATGACTAGTAAGTCTCAACTCTTTTCTTCTTACTCTTCTCCTTGCCAGTCTCGGTTTGTTACTGTTGCCAATGGAAATCGAACTCCTGTCTTAGGAGTTGGGTCCATTTCTGATGCGGACATCAGAGTGTACTAGCGTCACCGTAGGAGAGCCCCTAGGCCTAGCCCAACCCAGCCCGCACTTTATTTGGGTGATCACTACTTGGGGCTGGCTCGTGGGCCACTTTGAAGACCCTATGTGCATAGGATGTGCATAATGAAGGCCTCAAACTGGGAGGATGCACATGGGCTGCATTATTTGGAGTGCTAAGATAGTTTTTGAGAGTTTTGGTAGAGATCCGACTGTTGGATCGCGTCTGATCACATGGTGGTCCAGGATGTGATCAAGTCCTTTTTCAGTTTTTAGTGTCCATTTATGTTTTGTTATTTTTCTATACATTTTGGTTGGTTTGGATTTCTTAGTGGGCCCCTAATTTGCTAGATTTTAAAAGGGGCATGTCGGTCATTTTACTTTTAATGTATAAACCCTATTTTAGGGGGGGAAACGTCCAACTCTAGGGGAATGAAGAGTACACTTTTGTTTTCTAAAGAGAAGCCTTTCTTTCTTCCACGCGACTTGGAAGAACCCTCCATGAGACTTGGAGCAAGGTGGTGAGATTCCATCTTTTTGTGGGCATGCGACTCGCTCACGTGTTTATCTTCTGCAAAGTATGATCTTTCCTTTTCCTTTTTCTCCTTTAAAAACACTTCTTTGATCCTATCTAGCCTAAATCCTTCAATCCATTACGCCTAAAACCTCGACACCCTATGTTCCTACCTCCCATATAAAACCTACCCTAGACCCTCTCCCAATTTTCTCCCACAACCCTCAATTCCCAAATTACAGATTTATCCCACCCCATATCCCACGTGATCTTCATCTCCTCTAAACATAGTTTATGTGGTGAATGAGTATGGTAAATTCTATGTGTGTATGAATCTGCCCATGAGTATTTTGTTGATATTCTGTGCTAAGGGGTTGTTCTAACAACCTTGACATCCTGCGATTTAAACTTTATATGAATGCGTGCATGTGGGGATGATTTCTAATGAAATGACCTGCATTTTTGCTTGCTGAAATTACTGTTTGGTGAACTATTCTGCTGAAATTATTGTTTAGTGGGCTTCGCCCATAACATGTATGCTTTGAATCGTCCTTTGAATAATTCCTGTGAAACATGACATCCACACATGTATCCTACATCAATTTCTCTCCCTCCCACCTTATCCTTGTCCTCAGTTTTACATGTACCTTGTTTTCCACTTAATTTATTGTCCGTCGTTTCTCTCACTAAAACCTTGAATTGTTTTGTGATTTTCTTTCCCTCTCATTGTGTTTTTTAGGACCTTTAGACAAAGATGGTGATTTGTGGGGGCCATGAGCGAGGAGGCATTTACCTCCTTAATGATACACTTGTTGTAGCTTCCAGTAATCTTTCCCCTGATTGCGAGTCCGCATCATGATGGCATTGCCGTTTAGGGCATCCATCTTTAGCTATATTGAGCCTTTTGTTCCCATCTATGTCTTGTTTTAAAACTCTGTGTTGTGACATTTGCGAACTGTCTAAGCACCATCGTGCCACTTTTCCTCCTAGTTCATCTAGGAAGAAATCTCAACCTTTTGAACTTGTCCATTTAGATGTTTGGAGCCTTGCCCCCGTTCTCTTGTTACCTTTATTGATGACTATTTTCGGATGACTTGGGTTTACTTATTGAAATATACAAGTGAAGTGTTTGATATGTTTATGGTATTTTATAATGAAGTGCTTACTCAGTTTTAATGCTCTATCAAAATCCTCCACTCTGATAATGGGTGAGAGTATATGTCTACTGTCACTCCCCAAACTCAGGAAGCAGGTTCACAAAATTCCTAATCGCCAAATCCGATGCCTACAGCCTCCGTAGTACCCCATTCTCAGCTCCCAGCTCCCATACGCTAGGTTCTGATCCTGACATCCTACAAGGAGGATTTTCAGGGTGATTTTTTTTTTTTTTTTGTAAAGGAGTATAACCACAAGTGTACCCAAGTCACAAAACATCATCACCACATATCCCTAATATAATCATTGAGTACAATGCTGGAAAAGAAATACGAGATGTAATCAAAACTCAAAAGAACAGGCTCATGCTCCGGGCTCAATGCTGTTGATATGCCCTAGCATCACCTGCAACGTAAACAAACACGCATAAGCTTCCTACGAAGCTTAGTAGATTGCGTGTGTGATGCAGGACCGATGTATGAAGTAAATAACATGTGAGATCAAATAGCTGAATTAAGATATTTAACAAAAAAAACACAAACATCGCTATAATAATCACAAATATCATGAAAATCAAAAGAAAACGATGCATAATCCTAGCCTAAGCTACCAACATCGTAACTCAAGATCATTAAATAAAAAGAAACTAGGATCTAATGAATGTAGGGATATTCAATTAGCATGGGATATAGTCTATTTCAAAATAAGAAACTTAATATAACATAGGGTGAAAATTAGGGTTTGGGTAATTTGGGAAAGTAGGAAAATTGAGAATTTTAGGTTTAGGGATAGGGTTTCGATTGTGGATGGGTATGGAAAAGTTGGGTTTGGGAGAAGACGAAGATTTGAGATGGGAGAATTAAGAATCTGAAGAAAATACCTGGATGGAGAAGAAAAGAGAAGACGGTGTGGGGATAGATGGAGACCTTGCATCTCTGTAGATGAAGATTAGCCTCGCACCAATCTTCCTTCCAAATCGCATGGAAGTATCTTCAAATCGCATGAAGATGAGAGAAGAAAGTAAGAGCTTTTCTCCTTTGAAAGAAAAAAAAAATCACGAAATTCAATGAGGGAGAGGTCACACACCCTCCTCTTTTATAGATCCAAGAAGTTTAAAAAATGACAAAAAAATTTAATCCAAAAGTAGCTAGTCATAGTATATTTGCAGGGGTTTGAATTTGATTACTAAATCAACTTTAATATCTTTAATTAGTGAACTTACGTAACATTAGACACAATGGTTGTAATAAGCCCGCTAAAATATATACTTTACCAAAAATGATGTAATTCCAAGTCTCGAATGGGCTACAAGCACAAGATCATGTCTGAGTGACTAACCAATGATTTTTAACCGTTGATTTATATGGATAATGTTTGGACGGTGCTGATCATCATATTAAAGTAATTATAGTGATGCAATTGATAATCTAATTATTTTAGGATATCATTAGTGGGCCACGTGTCCAATAGATTAATAGTCTAGTGATACGCATGTTTCACATGCAACTATGAGAATGATTTTAGATGTAATCCAAGGTCTCACCTTGGATTTCAAATCCTCTGACTGAGGGGATTTGAAACCCCCAGTTACTTTATGGTGCCAAACAACCCAGGGGATTTGAAATCCCCTCAAATCCCCCCAAATCCATGGTGCCAAACGACCCCCTAATCTAAATAAAATCAACTAAAACACTCTAATGTGTCCAAATATAAAATAATCAAAAACTAAATTCTAAAATATGATAAAGTCTAAAACTGATGTGGACGATCAACAATCAATGGCCAGATTGTCGCGTCCCTTCGATCCAACGGTCTGGATCACTCCATAAAGTAGCCCATGTGCATCTTCCCATTGTGGGGTCTTCCAAATGCTCGCACATGCACATGGGGTCTTCAGCACGATCACAGGTACTCGCCTAGCTACAGGGAAATCGGCAGGGCCCGCTTCCTCCTCTGATACGTACGTAAGGGCGTACGTGACGTGATGTCCTCATGTATGCCACGTCCACATTAGCAATTTCAGAGCATCGTATCAGCCATCACATTCTGCTGAAGTACCAAATAATTCCTCGTAGTCTTTTTGTGGTTAAGACCAGTGTTCGAAATATCGATACTATCGGCCGATATATCGGCCGATATTATCGGTATCGCACCACTGCGAGACGATATACTCGCGATAACCTCCGGAAGATACCAAAAAATCCCAAATCCAGATATCGGCCGATATTATCGGCGATATCGCACGATATATCGACAATATCGCGCCATTTCCTCTCCATTATTGTCGGACATCAACGCACGGACAGTCACAGGTAGATTGCAGGGGACTCACGAGTCCCACTGTAGCTAACCACCCACACACACCATAAAAGTCGGATCCGCGCAATGGAAAATCAAAAAAAAAAATTGAATTAGAAAAAAAAGAGAAAGAAATCGAAGGGTACCTGTTGTAGCGGTGATCGGAGGTGAGCCATTCGACAGGTAAGTGCCTTTTCTTCCCATTTTCTTCATCTTCCCTTTTTCTCGGAGATTCCGGCGAGGAATCAGGCCGGATCGACTCACCGTTTCGGGCCGAGATTTGAGGGGACGAATCGGACTGCGTTGATGGCGGCATGGAGGTGAAAATGAAGAGGGAAGATGAAAAGAGGGCGGATGGGGAAATCGGGTTGTGTACTGAGTAACGTACGCTCTTATCGTACTGACTACACTCTGTAGGCCCCGTTGTTAAGCATTTAGTTCATCCATGCCGTCCATCCGTTTTTCCAGATCATTTTATGGGTGGGGCCCAAAAATAAAATATATCAAAATCTCAAGTAGACCATACCAAAGGAAACAGTGGAAGTATTGATTTCCACCGTTGAAATATTTATAAGGCCCCCAATGATGTTTATTTGTCATCCAAACCGTTCATAATATCACAAAGACATGGATGAATGGAAAAAACAAATATCATCTTGATCTAAAACTTCTGTGGGCCCCCAAGAACTTTTCAACGGTAGACTCCAATTCAAACTGTTTCAGGTGGTGTGGTCCACTTGAGCTTTGGATATGATTAATTTTTCTTTCAAAAGACATGAAATTATATGATAAAATGGATGGACGGATTTGATAAAATGTATGAATGACAGTGGACCCCACAGAGTTTACTCCGTACACAGTGCCCAATCCGCTTCAGCGGATGGAAATAGGATTGCATACTAGTTACTCAGTACGCTTTTATTGTACTGAGTAAACTCAGTTGTGGTCCACCTTGAATGTGTGCAGTTTATCCAATCCGTCCATACGTTTTTTCACTTAATTTTATCCGTTGAGCCTAAAATTGAGGCATATACAAAGCTTATGTGAACCATACCACTGGAAACAGTGGGAATAGTGATTTCGACCGTTGAAATATTTCTAGTGCCCAAAGTGATATTTATTTCTCATCCACCATGTTCATAAGATAAAAAAGACTTGGATGAAGTGAAATAAAAAATATCAGCTTGATCCAAAACTTCGGTGGCCCCTAGAAATTTTCAATGGTAGACACTCATTTCACACTCTTTCCTGTGGTGTGGTCTATTGATATTTAGATATAATTTTTTTTTTTTTGGTATATGAACTGAAATTAACTTTTAAAATGGATGAACGGTGTGGATCAAATAGATAAATCACAGTGGATCCCACAGAGTTTACTCCGTACGCTTAGCATACTGAGTTACTCAGTACGCAATCCGCTTCCCCGTCAGATGGGGTAAATGCTTTCCACCGTTGAAACATTTCTCCACTGATTTCTATGGTGGGGTCCACTCGAGCTCTGGATCTGAGCCATTTTTTAGCTCATGCTATAAAATGATCTCTTCAAATGTATAGACGGTGCAGATCTAAAAAATACATCATGGTGGGACCCACGTAACTTGGCTATCATGCCCCCGTCACTGACGGGCATTCCTGGGTTGCGTACTCAGTACGCTATTATCTTACTGAGTAAACTCTGTTGGGCCCACCGTGATTACACGTGTTTTATCCACGCCGTCCATCCGTTTTTACTGATCATTTTAGGCGTTGAGCCCTAAATTAAACCATATCCACGACTCAAGTGGGCCACATTACAGGAAACAGTGTTGAATGAACGTTGACCATTAAAAACATTGTGGGAGCCATAAAAGCTTTGGAACAACCTGATATTTATTTTTTCCCTTCATCTGGGTCTTTAGGACCCAATCAACAGATTGGATGTCAAATAAACAGTACAGTGGGCCTTAGGAGGATTTTAATGGTGGATATCCAATCATTATTGTTTTCCTTTTGTGTGGTCCACCTTCAATTTACATCTTATGATTTATTGTATCAATCCCTAAAATGATCCATAGAAATGGATGAACGGAATGGATGAAACAAATACATTATGGTGGGGCCCACAAAGCACCGTCCACCAGCCATGAGGCCGGTGTCAGGGGGAGTAGCCAATGGAGATGGTTTGCGTACTGAGTAAACTGTGTGGGGTCCACTGTTATTTATTTATTTTATCCACTCCGTTAATCCATGTTAACAGATAATTTTAGTGCTTGATACCAAAAACGAAGCAAATTAAAATCTCAAGTGGACCACACCACAGGAAACAGTTTGATTGAACATCTACAATTGAAACTTTTTTGGAGGCCAAAGAAGTTTTGGATCAAGCTGATGTTTGTGGTTTCTCTTCATTCATGTTTAATGGTCCACTTGAGCTGCAAACCTCTTGAGGGCCACAGAAGTTTTGGATCAAGGTAATATTTATGTTTTCCTTCATCCAAATTTTCGAGTGCTCCTGCTGACCACAAAACTCATTCAAACGAGGGGAGTTATTGGATACTCTGGCAGAGAACTAGGCTTGATACACAGAAACTTTATAATTATACACATTACATGCATCAGATCAAATTAAGCCCCTAAATTGTGGAACTCGCTGTTCCTGACTTACAACACCGAAATCAGATTGGTTTCACCAGTCCAACTTAAATCGATCCTTGTGTTTTTAAATATGACCGGTTTGGATTTTCATTTAAACCGTCCGATTGTCAGATGAAAAAAAAAAATCAGAAATTTTGGTCCAGAACACATCTAAAAGAGGGTCCCGTGATCTGGACAGTTTATTTTGACTTACTAGTCTGCCACGTATACAATTTGTAAGTGATTGATAAGCGCGTGAGTATCATTAACAACACTCTGCCAGAGTATGAAAGATTTTCTCTTCAAAACAAATCTTCATTCTGCAAAGCGTCGGAAACCCTATTCGCCATCCCCTATTTTTCTGCCTATTTAAATGAGAAATAATCAGATACAGCGACTGTACCAGAAATATTGATACATCCATTTATATTCACAAACAGATCTTATCTATAGATTATCTAATCTGTCTACAACGTAGATCACACAACGTTGAACTCATTTTATGCAAAATCAGTACGATCCACTCCTCGAGTAGGACACGTTGGAAAAATGAATTGCAGTTGCAATATGAATCATGTACTGGTGTGGCCCACTCAATGAGATGATTGGTCTGATTTTCATATCACGTGGTCATCATGTCGTGGCCAATTCATGAAAAGAATGAATATTCTACACACGTGATATGTTGGCAGGAAAAGAGTAGCAGTACCTGAACTTCTAATACAGCTGCTGTATGTGATTGTTCGTATTTTTTTAATATTTACGTTTGAAAAGGTTCACAAGAAAAGAGAGAATCATGGAACCGGCGTCTATATCATGCTTTGATTTCATAGCCAATCCGTCTCCTCGCGCACTGACGGGTCGTGTAGCTAGATTGCTCAAGTGACGCACCAAGTACTTCTAGTTGCACCATGATACTTGAATAGTCCAATCTATTGATCTGTACCGTCCATTAGATGCACAATACATGTCATGGAGAACCATGTAAAAATCACACCAATCGGGCAAATCTAAGCGTCCAATGCCATGTACATGTGGATGGTGCTCTATGGACTATTCCTTAAAATAATCTAACAAAATGGATGAGTGTCATGGATATCCAGCACATGCCCCAAGGTGGGCCCTAACAAGTACTAATATAATACTATTTTACAGATAAAATATGTCGGGAGGAAGAGGAGGTAGGCAACCTGATATAGGGTGGACGTACGGTCGGCCCATTCCCGATAATCGATTCGGGAGTATATGTAATTTGTGTGGTCATGTATCGAGGAGTGGTGGGGTAACCCGCTTAAAGGAGCATTTAGCGGGAGGGTATCGCAATGTTGTGGATTGCCCGAAGTGCCCACAGGATGTGCGAGAACAGATGAGGACCATATTGAAAAAAAATGTGAAGACAAAAGATGAACGACATGCACGGGAGAGGGAGATTAGGGAGGAATTGGGGCGGCCACCATATGCAGGTGAGGATGATGTAGTGGATCTCGATAATGATGATGATCCCGAATACAGACATGCAATTCAAGAGTCCATACGGGATCAGTGGGAGAGGGATCAGGATAGGAGATGGGACACAAGTAGGCCTAGATTTGAGGGGTCTATCCATGAGCGTGGTGGGGGGAGTGGAGCAGGAGGGAGTGGAGCAGGGGGGAGTGGAGCAAGGGAGAGTGTTAAGGGTGGATCAGGGGAGGGTAGTAGGCGGGGAGGAATATGGGGCATGGGCAGGAGTAGCAGCATGCGGGTACCGGATCTACCTTCAGATCCGATGATGTACAAAGAGGCAGGAGGGACACAAAAGAAAATAAAAGAGATGTTTAGTGGAGGGGATGTGAGGAAAAAAGTTGGAAAATTTATAGCAAAATTTTTTATATACGATCAAATCCCCGCAAATGCCGCAGCAAGCCCGCACTTTAAAAATATGATAAGTGAAGTGCAGCGTGGGGGTGAGGGTGTGCAGCCTCCCACACCCGCCCAGATCATGGGAAAATACTTGGATGATGAACATGCAGAAATGAAAACATACGTTGATTCGTATCGGCAGTCATGGGAGATGTATGGCTGCACCGTCATGTGTGACGGTTGGACCGGACCGACGAAGATGTCGATTATAAATTTTATGGTCTATTCCAGGGGACGGGCGGTGTTCCTAAAGAGTATAGATGCGAGTAGTAAGATCAAGGATTTTAACTACATTTACAAACTAATGCACAACGTCATGCAAGATGTTGGGAGGAGAAATATTGTGCAGTTTGTTACGGATAATGGGAGTGCATTTGTTAAGGCGGGGAAGGATATTCAGAGCAAGTATCATATGTATTGGACCCCCTGCGCAGCCCATTGCATCGATCTCATGCTGGAGGCGATCGGGGATAGGCCATCGGTGAAAACTGTAATTACTGATGCACGGCTTATCACAAACTTCGTATACAACCACACCTGGTTATTAGCCGCAATGCGCGAAAGGTGTGGTGGGGATATAGTGCGCCCCGAGGCGACGCGGTTTGCCACAAATTATATTGCCTTAAGTAGCCTTCTTAAACACAAACAGGGGTTACGAGAGCTTTTCGCCTCTCATGATTATGTAGAATGGAAAAAGAGGTTAACAAAAGTAACCTATAGAATTGAAGAGTTGGTGCTGGGAAATTCATTTTGGGATAAAGTGCGTGGTGTTGTGGGTATTATAGAGCCTATTTATGTGGTGTTGAGGATGGTGGATAATGAGACAAATCCGTCGATGGGGTCGTTGTATCCGTCTATACAGCTGATGAAAGAGGCTATCATGGTTAAAGCTCCCAATGCATATAAGTGGGTGCATGCAATAATAGACGATCGTTGGGAAAGGACACTTTCTCACCCACTACATCAGGCCGGTAAGTACCTATATGGATTTTTTTTCCCATATGCAATAATAAATGAGAGTTGTATTGATGTGTATATATTGGTTTTCAGCATATTTCCTAAATCCCAAATACCACTATAGCCGGAACCTCTTCGATGATAATTCATTAAAAAGGGCTGTGCATGAGGTGTACGATCACTTATTCCCCGACTGTCCAGGGAAAGGCACCTTTGGTAGTGAGGTAAATATGTTCCGCACTTACATTATCCTTATCTTCATCTCAATCATTAAACACTTATTCTAGTTGCTATACACCATCAACAGATTGTTAAATTCCGCGACGCAGTTGGGATGTTTGGGTGTCACCCTGCAGTGAAGTCAAGGAACACCATGATGCCATGTGAGTCACTGTAGTAAACTTAACTTTTATATTATTTTGAAAAATCTAGGATAATGAAAGAATCTTATGATATGCAGGCGAATGGTGGTCCATGTATGGGACTGACTGTGAGGTTTTACAACGACTGGCTGTCCGTGTGCTTGCACAGACGGTGTCCTCGTCACCCTGTGAAAGGAATTGGAGTACATTCTCTCTCATACATACAAATAAACGTAATAGAATAGGGTATGAGAGGCTTCAGAAGCTAGTGTATTGTCACTACAATATGAAGTTACGAGAGAGGTTGCTCCGCTCGGAAAGAAGAAGAAAAGCACAGGAAGACCCACTGGACCTGATGACGGAAGGACAGCATGCATATGCTGAGGATGCGGAGGATGACGTAGTTTACCAGTGGGTTAGGTCGGATGACTTAGATACCTCGGATGGGCGACCAGAGCCACATATTGCGGCAGAAGCAGAGACACAAGGGATTAATGTTGACAAACATGTGGAGCAGCAGAGGTCTCCTGATGAAGCATTCGACCCATTAACGAGGAGTCCGGAGGGCAGCCCGCGGCAGTCACTATCACGCGGGACACGTGGCGGGGAAACATTATCTGACACCGAGACTGAGTCAGAGAGTGATGTGGGGAATGAGTCCGGTGATGATGATGGCGGCGATAAGGGTGACGATGACTCTAATGATAGTAAGGATGATGATGATGAGAATGATGATGGCGACGGGGATGGTGGCGACGGGGGTGGGAATCAGGATAAGAGGCCTCTTAGCCCTTTCACCGGGGAGGAGAATTTCGATCGTTCCACACAGGACCCTGACCATAGTTCTCGTCCAGGGGAACCATGACCTGTCTTGTTTACAATCAGACATACGCGTCAAAAGCTACTGCAGAAAAAGAAGACTCATAAACCTTCAGATTTTGAGGAGCTGCTGGCAAAATGCATGAGGGACACAAGCATTTGTGGCAGGCGAGGTGGCTCTAGATTTGGATCACGGACGAGGGAGGGGAGCTTGAGTTACATGCCACAACATGAATCTGGATCACAAACACAGGAGAGTAGCTCAAGTTCTGTGCCACAGTATGGGCACAGATATGGACCTAGTGGACATGTGACAAGTGACTCTAGCAGTTACGGCACATCATTTTTCAACCCTGGTCAGGAGTTCACATCTGCATATGGGCAAGGATATGAGCAGCAGTATGGATACCAAGGATCTTCATATGTGCCCTTCCCAGATCCATATTAGTTACAGACTGTGACGATTACGCAGGACCCACGAATGGGCGTATTGATTCAGTTCGGAGAGGATGAGTACCAGCGTTATGTAAGGGAGTATCTTAACTGGTACCACTCTACTATGACTTGGGCACAATATTGTCGAATTGTGGAGCAATAGTACTATGCCCAGCCCCGTCGAGATGGAGATGATGATTACGAGCCACCACGCAACTCTATGTGGATCTAGACCACAACTAGTCCCCATCATTGATATGTATATTTATCAAATTTTACTTCGTAAGTTCTTATTTTGCTTTTTAATGAATTGGTTGTGTTTTCATACATGACTATGATATATTTATAAATATCATGCATCCAATTTAAATATAGTTGCATTAGTTCAGTTAAACACCGCATAACTTAGGACCCTATACAAAGGAAATTTATTATGTGCATCTTTTTTTTGAGATGTTATGATTTAAAAGTGTGTATTAAGGGCCTTTTTAACAATCCCCAAAGTTCCATTAAAAAATTCAACCATTTTCCCAATGTTTCCCCATGTTTCCCAAAAAGTGCGATAAACTATGTGATACAAACGATATATCCTGTGCGATAACCGATACGTATCTGTATCTCAAGGGTGCGATACATAGTCCATGAATGTTGTTAGCCATACCAAGGCTAGGCAATGCACGGCCTACGTGGCCGAATGTCATATGCTACGGATGCAACGCAAAACATGCCAATCCTCAACTAGTCCGCATATCAGTACAGTTCTTATCTGGAAACATCACTGGCGTCTAGTACACTCCAACACTAGCTGCCGCCCCATCGCGTGTAGGACCAAGTGAGTGGAATAGATCTCACTATCCGCCTCGTCAGTTGTATGCCAATGCCCACCCGGCTCGCTGATAGCGTACCCTTTTACGAGCTGGTCGAACTCAACCTAGCTTACAATTCCTAACCCTCTGGCAGATAAGGTCACACCCCTTTTTCAACCGACCACGACATAGTAGGAGAGGCGGCCTACTGGTATTTAGCACTCGGGCGCTCATGTTAGTCACTTGGTCTCGACGTTGAAGCATCCTACTGGTACCACAAGGGTTTAGGGACTTTCACCTAAAGACATCCATATCACCCTAATCCTAGAACATATATTTTCGGTATCCAATCCGACCATCCATGATATGCTTGTGGAGGCCACAACCTTGATGTTGCTAGGGTATAAAGTGATCGTGACATACGAGATGCGAAATGCATGAGTTATACCATCCAAGTCATGCACCAAACTTGCGCATACTGCGCGATCACGCGAGGCGACCCTATCTCATATAAGGTCCCCTAAGTGTCTTAAGCCGAAGGGCATATGTATTGAACAATCATCATCCACAACATGCATACAAATGATGCGTATGGGCATGTAACTGGGCATGATATCATTACACTAAGCATCTTATCAGTGTGTCCTATCAAGCCAAGTACACTAACATGTTATCAAACATCATGTGATAATCGGCCTTAAGTGGCACGTCATATACAGAGAGTGGAACCCGAACGATAGGCCCCACTAGAAATGTAAAGGTCTGTGGCATGGCGCACTTGAGACTAGAATCGGCCCCATACTTGGGCCTGCACACGTAAAGGAGGCAACAAAACAGATGTACGGTTTGGATAAAACATATATATCAAGGTGGAATCATGGCGGCCCCTCAATCAGGTTGGATAACAATTAAACATTATAGTGAGCCTAGGAAGATTTCCAATGGCAGCCACTCAATCACCTCTATTTTCACGATGTGGCCCACTCAAATCCAAGCCCCACACCCCTACCAAGATGGACGGTAGGGTAGCCAACACATCCCTCCAGGCGGGACCCTAAAATGGGCCCCACAGCTCTTGGTGGGTTGGGAAATAAACATCAGAGACATCATTTCCCTCGTTTCCTGTGGCATGACCCACCTGAGTTCTGGATTGGCTAGATTTTTGGGCTCCTAGCATAAAATGATTTGGCAAAAATAGATAGATCAAATACATGCACTATGGTGGGTCCCACAAGTGAGCCCCCACTCCACTCCTTGGTGGGCGTCTGCCCACCCTCTGGACGCTGGCAACAGTGCCAACTGTTGTTGGCCGTTTGGTTTTTTATTTAATTATATATATTTTTTGAATTCCACCATTGCGGTGGGCCCCATTTGGACGATTCGATCCGTCCACCGGATGGGCCAGCTCGAGAGGAGTCCAATGGGCTCTGACTGGGACTGGTTTGGACGAACATGGAGCTCACGATGACCCTTGGAAGGTTTCAACAGCTGGGCATTTGTTCCCCTCAGAACGGCCCACTCAAAAGTCAGGTCTATCTTATTTTCCGGCCCATGGTCTAAAATGACCTGGAGAAACAGATGAACGACGCAGATTGCACAAAGACATTAGGATGGGTCCCAGGTGTGAGACCCATATTTGGTTAGCATGGTTTCCGCCCAGCATGGCATCAACGTGCTTGGCTCCTTTATTATTATTATTATTATTATTATTATCATTATTATTTGTTTCCACCATCAAAGAGGGCCCCATATATATGATTTACTTCGTCCACTGTCTTGACCAACTCAAACGGGGTCTAAATAATAGGTCCTGAGTTGGGTTGATTTGGACGAACAGGGACCCCAAGGTGGGCCTTCGAAGGCTTCAACAGTCAGGAATTGTTTCCCTCCATGCGGCCCACTTAGAAATATGTTCTACCTCATATTTCGGCCTATGGCCTAAAATGATTTGGAGAAACAGGTGGACAATGTGGATTAAACATAACATCAAAGTGGGGGTTCACGATTGGGACTCCCCCACCCCACGTTTGCATGGTTGACGTGAGGGGGTGCTCCCAACCCCACCGTCGCCTCTGGTGTGGTCCATCTGATGGTTGGATCAGCCTGCGTTTTGGGCTCGACGGTCAAAATGACTTGGGAAAATATATGGGAGGTGTGGATCTAATAAATACATCAGGGTGGGTCCCACGAGTGGGAACCCATCCCCTAACTGCCAATGCAAGAAACTTCTGTGATGCTGGGGCTTCCTAGCCCCTTGCACCTTAAGGTGTGGCCCACTTGAGATGTGAATAGGCTTCGTTTTTGGGCCCAATGCCTAAAATGATATGGCAAAGTAGATGGCGGAATGGATGAAACATATACATCATGATGGGCCCTTGTCACGCCCAAAAAGGCTTCCCGCCTTTGGTCGCTGCTAGACAGTCAACGTCCAGACATCGGTGACAATTTTTGGTTCCCCTCATTCTTGACATCCATTGATTAAGGAGAAATCAAATGCCCAAAGAGGAACGAATAACTTTAAAAAGCATTTAGAAAGTTTTTATATATATATATATATATATATATATATATATATATATATATATATATATATATATATCAGTGTTTCAAATAGCGGCCGTAGCGTAGCGGTAGCGTGGCTGTAGCACTACGTAGCATCCCAAATAGAGCGTTCGCTACAGCTACGTAGCGTGTAGCGTTCGTAGTGTAAGCTACAATGTATTCTTTTACTATTTTATTTTATTATTATTATTTTTTTCACGTTTTCTTTGTTTCTAATGTTGAGGAATGTGACACTTGTATTGTACTTGATACTTTTAACCTATGGGATTTTTATTTCTTTTCATAATTGTGACTTATGGTTTCAATTAGACATTATTAATTAAAGTGGTTTGCTTTGAAAGTTGTGATAATTATTTGATTTGGCTTATATATGTGGATTGGCTTTTGATAAATGATAACTAATAACTTTTTTGAACATGCTTATAATTGATAAAATGAATCATCTTTTAGGCATATATATATATATATATATATATGGGAAAAGGTACTATGCGCTCGACCTCATGATTAGAGAGAGACTTCTTTTTCACATGTACAGAAAAAGGAAAATTAAAGTTGGGCCTTTAACTCCCCTCCCAATCTCTCGTTACGATATATATATATATATATATATATATATATATATATATAGAGAGAGAGAGAGAGAGAGAGAGAGAGAGAGAGAGAGAGAGAGAGAGAGAGAGAGAGAGAGAGAGAGAGAACACGATCACTTGATGGAACTTCTTGTTTCAATACCTTCACATGTACATTGATTCTTTAGCTCTTGCAATGCTCAACTTCGACACATATTTTTGAACTCAAATCTGATTGCAAATATGGCCATAAACACACAATGCCCATTTTTGTCCATCACGATGGATGAAATGTTCGAAATATCGGTATTGCGTTATGTATCGCACCCTTGGGATATAGATATGTATCGGTTATTGTGCAGGATATATTGTTTGTATAGAGGAATTTATCGCACTTTTTGGGAAACATGGTGAAACATTGGGGAAATGGTTGAATTTTTCAATGAAACTTCAGGGATTGTTAAACATGACCTCAATACACACTTTTAAATCATAGCATCTCAAAAAAGAAGTGCATATGATAGGTTTCCTTTGTAGAGGGTCCTAAGGTATGCGTTGTTTGATTGAACTAATGCAACTATATTCAAATTGAATGCATAACATTTAGAGTATATCTGATGATCATTTCATCAAACACTCCCAAATATTTCGAAATTAGTCTCAATTGATAGCTGGTTAAAGGGAAATTTTGAATTTTTTTAAAAAAAATCTTTTTAATTAAAAATGATATTTATTTTTCAAAAATTGACAAAGACTTAACAAATCAGTAGATCAGCCCTCATACATGCTTGATTTCATGTTTAGAGTGCAACATTGCAAGCAATTTCAGAAAAATTGGGAAATTTTCGATTTTTTTTTTTTTTCAAAATTTCCCAAATTGGATCACTTACACTCAAATTTCGAAATTAGAGTGTATGTATTGATCATTTCATTGAATACTTCGAAATTAGTCTCAATTGACAGCTAGTTGAAGGAAAATTTTGAAAAAAACGTGGTGAACATGAAGAACCAATGGATATCAAAATCAAAGCTCTAACTCCATGATTTTTCATGCAAAACATGAAGAACCAATGGATTTGTAACAATTTGACACTGATTTAACATAATTTCAACAAAAAAAGGATCAAAAATTGAAAATGCTCACCGGATCGAACATGTGAAATATATCGGCACTACTTGTGTGTTTCGTATCTCACAGGTGGGATACAAGATATATCGTGGGATGTATCGGCTGGTATTGTTGATATTTAAAACACTGGATGGATCTATATGAAATTGGGTCACATAGACATTCACAGGACAATTAATGGCTCACCACATGGTGGTTGGGAGAGATTTGAGTAGATCAGCCCCCGACAAACTTAGATTTTCACCTCAAACAATATAAGGAAAAAAAAGAAAAGAGAAGAAATGTTAAAAAAGAAAGAAGAGATCGATGCCCGATTCAATTTAGCTCTGATACCATGTGGATGGATTGAGAAAGGAGGAAAGAGAAGAAAGTAGAGAGAATGAGAGAAGCTGAATGTGGATTAGGGTTCAGACGTCCGCACCTCTCTCGAGTCTTTTTAACATAGTTTTCAATATTTACAAGAATGCTATCAATAACAAAAGCAAAAATGCCCACCTAAATCTAGATGGGCCTAACAATGGGCCATATAACAGCTCACATCCACATTCTATAACATGTTTTATAACCTTGCTGCTGAAAAACATGCAGATTTACTAGCATTTCTCTTACTGTATTATCACTGTCATTGTGCCTTCTTCTCAGATTGAAACTGTTTCGAATTCTGGTGTCCTCTTCAAAACTCACCCCAACATCAACAAAGAGTTATTTTCAAATGAAAATATTCTTGGGCTGAAGGATCCTAACAGGCCTTTTCCCACTGGCCAAACTGGTGATGCAGCAGGAGTTGGTCTTCTGAAGTGGAGAATGCAGAGCATGGATGAATCTCTTGTGCCGCTGACCAGTGGGTTTGATTTCTTGATACAGTTTTCCTTCACAAATATTCTGTCCTTATCTATATTGAGAAATGATATTTCACCCCCAAGGTTGGTAGTTTCAACCACAAGGGTAACTTGGTCACCTCGAGATGGTTAGAACTTAGAAGCACCCAAAATACCCCTATGGAGGTGGAAATAACATTCCTTTATATTCGCTGTTTAACAATATTGTATGCATTTGCAGTCAACTGCTGGCCCTCGGTTTCTGGAGGTGAAACTTATGTCAGCATGGAATATGAAGCTTCATCGATGTTTGACCTACAAAATGTTGTGATCACAGTACCATTGCCCGCACTTAGAGAGGCACCGAATGTCCGTCAGGTTGATGGGGAATGGAGGTGTGTGCTTCCAATGCAATCTCTCTCTCTCTCTCTCTCTCTCTCTCTCTCATCCTTCTTGTATATGATTAGACCTGCATGGCTTCTGCTGTTAAAGTCTGCTGCAAACTGGAGTGGTGATTTATGTGGTTTGGGTAACAAGCCAAAATTATTTCAAGGCTTTATTTGGCATTGCATCTTTCTTTCTTAATAATAGTAAATTATACTAAAGCCAGGGAAAATTTCAACAAGGGAATAGGGTTCCAAATGATGATCATTTGACAATATATTTATAGAAATCCTGACAGATAATAAGATTCGTGCTTGTCTTGTGGAACCGAATCAGCTTTATCTTGTTGGTTTCCACAGAAAATCTTGAGAAGAACAACCTTTCTGCTCTTTGGTATATCTCAGCTGGCTTGAATTTGTGGGATATTCTGTGAGAACTACAAGTGAAAGATGATGCAACAAAATGGTGTCTAAAGATGCATTGTCCACAGGATTCTAAAGATGCATTGTCCAGATGACGGTTTCTAAAGATTCTAAAAGTTGCATTGTCCAAATGAAGCCTAATGGTTTTATCTTTCGGTTATCTGATGACTGTCTAGCTTGGGCATGTATTACTGGTATTTCTTTATGTGCTGAATACTAAGATCATGAACGTAGGCTGTCTGGCTTTGATTCTGTAATCCGTAATTTTCAATGCATCATTGGGTTTTCTTTTATTTATAGGAAATTATCAGGATTATTGCTTAGAATTAAGTTCTTGGACTTTGATGAACTGATTTAATACATTGAACTTTGAGCCATATGGTTATAAGTCACTCTCATTTATCTTGTTTCAAAATACAAGTTATGCTACTTTTCAGCTAAAAGATTTTTTAGTTTGAAAGCAACAAAGATAACAGCTATATACTGTAATTTGTATTCTTGTTAAGCAGTCATTATGCCTGTTATTGTTACGGTTGTCAACAGGTCTGGCACTGGTGTATCCATACCCATAATGGACTAAGCTTGTTGGGTCTGGGTCCTTGTTAGGTTGGGGTTCTAGTACCATATATGAGGTACTGGACCTGAATACAATTAGATTCGGTTACACGTTGGGTATATAATCATGTCTTAGGGTTTGATTTCAAAAGCTTGGAAGGAGGGGGGTTCAGGTGAAGGTTGGGTTTAACAATGAGGGGAGGAGCAATGTCGATGGAGATGACGAGGGCATGTGGTGCCTGGGGGTTTCGGAGGAGGTGGAGCTCAAAGGAGGACAAGCGAGATCCAGATCTATTTAGATTTGAGTTAGCTGGTGGGTACCCCATTAGACACACGAACGAGCCTGATTATTAGTCGGGCCTAAACCAATGGACTTGAACCAAACCTTATTATTAAATAGATCTAATTTATGAATCCTGATCTGTTTAAATTGAGTCCGGTACCTTGGGTACCTATGGATTCAAGTGCTTGTTGATAGCCTCAGCCATTGTTATAAACCCAAATATAAAAGGTAAAGAATCGTCTTATCAAGAGGAAATATAGCTTTATTTACGCAGGTTAAGTTACAATCCATGGGTGCCCTTTTTGCAGTGTTACGACCTTAAAGATTTTTCTGTGAAATGGTCTTGATTTGCTTGAGCATACTTACTGTTGAAGAAAATTAAAGAAACATGAACCAGTCAATATGCCATGGCAGGATGGTCTGTGAAATGGCTTTGGGGGCACTTTTTTTTTTTCATTGTTATGACCTTTTTTACCTTTCTATGAAATGGTCTTGATTTGCTTGAGCGAATTTCTCTTACCAAAATTGAAGTAAAGATAAAGAAAAACAAACCAATCAAGATGCCATGACAGGATGGTCTACTAATTCAAAGTTTTGGATTGTAAGGGTGTTTTGGATGCGCTGATGAGATGAATTGCTATAATTTAGTCTATGGCTGTAGTGACAAAATTATTGTTTCCTTGCCATTCGTATATAGGATTTAGGCTTTAAATTGCAATTAGGCTAGTTTCATGTAAAGCTTGAAAGAATTGTAACTGTGATTTGGCTCTTGTGGGCTATTTGTTATGTCTACTAGCTAAGGCAATCTCATTAATTCTCTCATTTCCCCCTGATTAAATTAGATTTGTGCATCCAAACCATCTGATTGTCTAATAAGGGTCTAGATTGGCTCACTGGGATGAGGCTCGTTCAATTTTCCAGATTGAAAATCTGGTTCACATCAAGGGTCCAGATTGAGCTGATGGAAGTTCAGGAACATCTCAGATATTGACAATTGATCAGACTGTGGAACCCATATATCCTATCAGATATTGACAATTGATTGCACTATGGGGGCCTCAGTTCCAACCAGTCACAGATCGTATATGTATAAGAGGGAAAAGGCTTTTTACAACTGTACAAGCCTAAGAGCCCCCATATAGTTGTTTATATTGGTATTTTTAGCAGACTCTAGTTTCCTATGTTTAGTACTCTTCTCTTTCACTCATTATGTTAATTCATATAAAATTTAGCAAAATTGGTGGATCAGTAGGAAATGATATTGGGTTTATTAAAGAAGCTTCTTTGAAATTGTATTGGAGGCCACAATTAGGCCATACATACAGAACTATGCAATGATTTTGATGATTGAATGAAAGATTATGAATGAGAGTCTCGACTAGGCTATACGTTTGTTTTCCTTATGAATGTCTCTCTATAGGTTAAATTCTAGTTTTAGACTAGAAGGCGGTTGGGATTATCCCACTGTCCATTAATTTCTCTAGATATCAATCCTATGGCATGCAATTTGTGGATCTGATTCCTAAAGGTGGTGTGTACTCACTTTCATTGAAGTTCAATTCGTTCAATTTTCTACATCAATTTTGGTATTGGAGCAAGTTACAACCGCTAGTTTTTATTTTTTATTTTTATTTCTTCATCCGTTTTTCCCTTTATTCCTCAACTTTATTCCCAATTATCCCTAAACCCTAACCCTAAGCCCCAATTCCAATTTTTCCAATATTTACTCAATCCATAACCCATTTATCCCAAATTCACCCAGTTAACCCTAACCTAAACCTAATCTCAAATTCCCCAACCATACCGTAAATTTACACCCAATTTCTAACAAAACCTAAATCCTAAACCTAAGTCTAAACCCTGTTCCACTTCCTTTACGCAGCTTCAACCCAATATATGCAAATTTCCCGACCAAGCATTTGCAAACCCATATAAACGTCAACCATAATCAAAATCTTCATCCAATCCCCAATTACAACACCCAAATCCAAGCCCTAGACCCGATATACAACCTAAGACTGAAAACCCTAGCCATAAATCACCCTTTACATGCACCACAGCCCATGTCCTAATCTTATAATAGCGAGACCTTTGTCAATTGCTTTAACGTTGGGTTTTGGACTAGACTATCTTCAATTTCCTTCATTGCCTTCTTCCTGATATTGAATGCTGTAAAAAGCTCTGATAGCTCCTTTCCTTGCCCAACTGTACTCCAATTCTACCCTAACTTTTCAATTACAGCCCCTAGTTTCAATGCAAATATCAACTGTATACCATCACCAACCCCCAACATTACCTTATAACTTGTAAGCCTTGCACAGCCAGAAACTCAAAACCTGAATCGTTAAAGCAGTTGCATCGTAGACTGCACAACTTCATATTTAATCCTTGCATCCATCCCTAAACCCTAAAAACACATCCCAATACCTATAAGAGGACACCATTAGGAGTGTGTCTAAGCACAAACTTTGGCCCTTTCTTCCATAACAACCTTTCACATCATATAGACACCACTGTAGCCCCTAAACCTATTAAACTCGTTACCACAGGTTATATCTCATCCCTAATTCCACCCCACAACTCAAACATCATACCTTTTCCTAAACCCTAACCAAAATTTAGCCAACTATCACCCTGAACGAGCTTCTAATCAGTTTCCCAAACAGTAATCTGTCCCAAATTAACCAGTCTGTTTACTTCTAGCCATAACCCAACCCATTCAAACTGCACCAAATTTGTCCTTATCATGTCAAGAAAAAGTTCTCAAGCCTGTCCAGAAAACTATCCTGAATCTGTCCACTTCCAGTCCTTAACTCAGACCAGTCCCTGTCCAGAAAACTGACCCAAAGTCTGTCTGCATTCAGCTCTTAACTGAGCCCGTAAACTGACCAGAAACTGTCCCAAAATTGCTTCACCTCCAACCATTGATCCTGACCATGAAACTGTCCAACAACTGTCAAATTGGTCCCTATTCAACTAGAAACCCTGCAGACTCATCCCATCTCTCTTGAACCCAGACAACCCTAAAAGATCTGTCTCAACCCCAGCCTATTCTTCACACTGATCTGGTATTATTTTTTAAGCCAACAAATAGCAGGACTTCTTTCAGTCCTAAGATGGCGGGCAAAAATCAGAACAATATGGTGGTGAAGATGCTATAGAAAATAATGGACAAGATGGATTCTATGACAAGTTGAATGGATAATTGGATAACGGGGCAACTGTTGCAGTGCAAAATAGCACGAAAGGTAACTCTGGTCAATATTGAGGATGTTGTCACCCTTTTGGACAGCATGGATCATGCTGCAGAAAAGAAAGCCAATCAGCGCAATAGATCAACTATCGAGATTGATCAATTAGAGCGGGCCAGCATGAGGTCCTTATGTATCTATCAAATGGAAGGATGTTCAAGGACCATTTATCACACCAATTTTTCTTGCATATCCATATCTTTCTGACCATCTATACATGTCACCACAACAACCCGAACAGGCTGCATCAATTAGTATCGAAGCAGAGTCACACCCAATGTGATTGATGCAGGAACCTGTTCATCTATCTTGCTTCTCCATCGTTTACACCATCATCATCCATCACATCACTTCCATCTAAGCTGGTCGTCAAACCCCGAATGGCTTC
This sequence comes from Magnolia sinica, assembly GCF_029962835.1. Classification (NCBI taxonomy): domain Eukaryota; kingdom Viridiplantae; phylum Streptophyta; class Magnoliopsida; order Magnoliales; family Magnoliaceae; genus Magnolia; species Magnolia sinica. Next base: position 67,778,586 of record NC_080580.1, read on the forward strand.
CCTAGTCCAAGTCAGTAAATGAAAGATCATCGATTTGAAAATTAAGGAGATTGCCAGAAAAGATGTGGAAATCAAATTCCCCACACCAGGTTGAGTTGCTGTTCGCGATAGGGTATCTGGAAAAGTAAATTAAGGAGGTCATACAAAGCAACCTTGTCTTGAGGCAACACAATGCCTTGATCTTAGAGAGGACACTTAGTACGTGTAATGAAGCACATAGCTCCATCAGATCTCCACATCACTTGAGGGTTAGGATTTGGGAAAATCGAGAATATGGAGCTTTGGGCGATAAGAGGAATTGAATGATATTAAAACTTTGATTATTTAGAAAAACTACTTACATCTATAAATAATTAAATATTAATATTATTATATAAATTATTTAAAAACTGTGCTTGGAATCTCCAAGTGTGTGCATAGGCATGGATAGGGTGCTACAGGGGTAGGTGTGCCTGGTGCCTATAACTACACTGACCATGTGTATGGAGCTACGCAAGGATTTTGGTGATTGAATGGAAGTTTTAATTTTTCTTATGAACAACAATGGTCTCTCTCTCTCTCTCTCTCACACACACACACACACACACACACACACACACACACACACACGATCTCAAGTGAATTCTAGTTTTAGACAAGAAGGCTATTGGGATTACCCCATAGTCCATTAACATGTATCAATTTTGTGGCATATAATTGGAGGATATGATTGCTAAAGGTGGTACATTTTTTTATCCTTCTAATTCAAGTTCAATTCCTTCAATTTGCAATATCTTGGGTTTTGACCATGCAATTCACCTGTGTACCAAATGCTGCTTAACTTGTTCTTTGCTGTTATGCACTGGTTATTCAATCAACATTCATGCACGTGCTTCTTGCAGGTATGACCCGAGGGGTTCTGTCTTGGAGTGGTCCATTCTTCTCATTGAAAACTCGAATCGCAGGTCAGAGAATGGTTAATTTAAAATGTATATGATCTTTTGCAGCTTTTTTTTTTTTTTTGGTTCCTCTTTTCTTTCTTTCTTTCTTTCTTTTTATTATTATTGTTATTATTATTATTATTATTTAAAAAAAAATATATATTTAAATCTAGCTAAGTTAAAGCACATGGAAACCTTGAAATTCTGTGGTTGAACCCTTTGCAGTGGATCGATGGAGTTTGTTGTTCCTCCAGCAGATTCTTCTGTCTTTTTCCCCATCAATGTTGGATTTACTGCTGCAAACACATTCAGCGACATAAAGGTTTGTGCCTGGGCTTCAAGTCACAGCATTTGGCAGTTTTATTCTCTTTGTTTCTGTTTTTAGCATTTCTTGACATGGATATTTTAGAAGTCTCATGGCTGTGGTAAGTTTGTCTTGGTAACTTTTTCTTCTTCTATGAAATTGGTAAAATATTTTTACTTTCCGCAATATTTATAAATTAGAGAAATGCTCCAGTGCTCGCAGATCACTATAAGTTACCATGCTACATTGGGGTACTTAGTCTAATCCATTGATCCAGACTGTTCATTAGTTCCAACACACATTTCATGGATTATATTGCAAAAAATAACCATTCGATCAATGGACTTTAATATGGATGGTCTTGATTGTTTACACAAAAAAAAAGGTCTAATGAACAATTTGATCCATCTGGTTGTTAGGGCCCATAATGGAGTTCTTTTGATCCTAAAGCCAATCATACTCCTTCCATAAATGGCTTGGAAAAGGGATGGTTCTAGAAAATAAGGTGAAATCGAGGATGGGTTAGATCATCTGACCAGTGTCATTTTTGTGTGGCAGTCCATGAAATGTGTTCTAGACTTGATATATGCTACAAATCAATCGATTGCACTGTCCAAGTAAACCAATGCAACTAGGAGCACTATAACTTATGGTTCTTTGAGAGCACTGGAGCAGTTCTCTATAAATTAATGCTTTGATCACTTGCTTGGTGGCTGAGCTCTCCTTGTGTTCCAATGGAGGCTGATGAGATAGCCATTAACCTTGCTAGAGATGGTGTGACAAGAGAGTCACTCGTTTTGGGGCTTCCCTGCTTTCTAAAATTTTCTGTTTAAATAAAGTTGTCATCTTTCAAGTTTTGGCTGCTTGGGGTTTGATTTCTTTAAGTGGTTGATGATCATTTTACTTTGGAAATGCACATATGACATATACTGTTTAGTTAAATTCCAAAAGTGAAATGTCTAGTACACACCGGATAATGGTTTTTATAAATGATTGTTTGTTTATTGTTATGAATTGTGTATCCACCATTAATGCAAGCTGAGATGATCAAAAGAAGCACACAATGAAGATATGGGTCCCAAAGACCCTAGTTGTAGGTTTGGCCACCCACTCAGTGAGCTCCATGTGTCCTACACATGCCCTTAAATCTTTAAAAAGGATTTATTTTCATTCACTTTTGTGCTTACAATTAGAGCTGTACATGAGTTGAACCGAGTCGAGATTGGCACAACTCAACTCGGCTCGGCCACGAGCTGACCCCAGCTTGAACTCAACTCGGCTTGGTCCTCGAGCCGACTGACCATCTCGGCTTAGTTCGGTCAGCAGCTCAGGCCAGTTCGAGCTGAGTTCGAGCCAGTGCAGCATTTTCTCAAACACATGGAGTGCACCTTCAATTTCTCACAGTATGCAAAACAGCAACAACAGTTTACAGGTATTTCATCAAACACTTAATAGGCAGCATCAAAATCAAGATCCAAAGGTAGTTTTATCATGTAATGTTTTTCTTTTGGTAGTGATTTGTTTCATATCCATACCTTTCTCGCCACCAGCCAATCCCACGTAGAATGTATGCACCCAAAACAACACTTGGTTGAGTTATTTCATCAAACACCTAGTGAGCAACATCAATATCAAAATAACTGAGTCAACGAACCGGTTCGATCCGAGTCGATTAGAGCTCAGCCGAGCTTGAACTCGGCTTGAAATTTTTTCAAGCTCCAAAAATCAGCTCGACTCAGCTCGAACTCAGTTTCGAACTGAGTCAAATCGAGCTTTTTCGAGTCGAGTTGAGCAAGTTAACCGAGCTAACTCTGTTCATGTACAACTCTACTTACAATATTGTTTTAGATAGTTCTTGTTAGTCACCAAGGGCTTTTTTCTAAATAAATCTAGGATTTTTTTTCCCCTATAGAAGGGTTGTACTATTGTAACACCCTACAATAATGCTAAAGTGTGCACTGCTGTACCTCGTATGGTACTCTCTGTGTGTGCGCGCACGCGCGCACGCGTGTGTTTTGAAAAGATAAATTTAATTTATTAAGAAAGGTAAAGGCCTCAAAAGATGAAAGAAACAATTACAAACGGACTGAATGTGAAAAATCACCATTACCAACCACACTGAATTTACCTCCCAATTACAATCAAACAAAACCCAAAGGCCTCACAAAAAGGCAACACTGTAGTATTAGTGCTGCCGTAGTAATGCCCCCACCCCCACATATTAAGGGTGAGAGCCTGAGATATATGTAACTCTACTTTATTCAAGGTTATATATCCTTATAAGTATAGCCTTTACCCCAACTCTTTGGGGTTGGCAATTGGCTTTCTGGATCATGTTTCACAGAATGGGACAGTTCTCATGATTTCTGAGCAGTTCTATGACTGGCTGCCTGCCTGAGATCAACCCTATGTTATCCGGGCCAGGGACTGGTTGGCACATTTAACTAGGTGGAGTTTAGGGTGTCACACAAACAGATAAATGGACAAGCGATTGGTGCTCCGAGTCAACATACAGGTGTGGTCCACCAATGAATGGATCAATCTGATTTTCACAGCTGGTGATCCATCTTTTGTATGGTTCAGATGTCACACACAATGCATTGGTGGCTGACACATCACACCTGGTGGAGTTTAGGGCGATATACACACTTGCACACAGGCACCAATCATCATATCATCATCATAGCCTTGTCCCAACTATCTGGGGGTTAACTTTATGAATCCTATTTTGCCAATCAATCCTATCAAAGGTGGAGTTTGACTGGGAAATGCCGTCGAACGCTGTAAATTGACTAAAATTTGATTGTGGAATGTTGGGATAGGTTTGATTTGATCTTACAAATTATAAAACCTTAATTATAATCCAATTTTATGATGAGTCTCTCCTATGATCTTCTGGCATTATACAATTTGCTTATCATTAGGCTCAGTCAAGGTCTGATGGATGTATCTCTGTGCAGGTTCTTGGGGTCTTGCCACTAAGAGGTGGCCCACCTCCCAAGTTTGCTCAAAGAACACAGCTGATCACTGAAAACTACCATGTTGTTTGACTCCAAGTGGGAGCAGCAATGGGCGGGTAACCTCTAATCTCAGGTTGTGTTGAGCCCTTTTTTTTTCCCCCCGGGATCTGTACTGCTATATCTTTGGGATTTTTTTCCTTTTTCTTTTTGTTATTTGTTATTTGTTATTTGTTATCCTTCTTTTTTTTTTTTTTGTTTTGTTTATTTGTTTTGTTGCCTTTTCTTTGAATCCGAATGACTAGAGCAACGATGCTTGGGTGGCTATTGGTCTAGAGAGCATAATTAATTTTCTTTACCCCATCATGTTGATATTTGCATTTGCTAATGTGACAAGTTGACCATCTCGGGGATGTTTTTATCCTGTGAGTTTATCATAGATATCTGCAGCATCTAGAATCATTAGTGAGAATGATATCTGTAGACCAAACTGAACACCGTAGCCAAGAACCCTTTTGTAGTACTCTGGAGTAGTGTTTTAAATAGCGAATAGTGTGTAGCATTGCGTTCACTTCTCTAAAGCACGAGGTGTAAGCTATATAGCGTGTAATGTAAGCCACATGCTACTTCTACATTTTGAATTAAGGTTGCACTTGGTTGCACCAAATATCATGAAATTTCATGATATCTGGTGAAACCAAACACAACCTAGAATAATAGGAAAATATGGCAAAGATTAACTATAAAGATAAAGAAGAGCAACATAATTGGTTTAATACTAGTACTTCTATTATTTTAATAGAATCGCTAAAATGATTGTCTAATTTTTATTGAAAAAAGAATGTAGCAAATCATTGAAAACATTAATTGATTTTTTTTTAAAGTGAAAATGACTTGTAGTGTAAGCTATGTACCGTGGAGCATAGGCTATGTAGCTTGTAGCATATGTGAATTAATATATAGCGTAGGCTACATGACACTTAAATTATTTTCATGAGCTACGTGGCATTAAGGCTAAGCTACACTACACAACATAAGCTATTTAAAACATTGCTCCTGAATGACTTGGATACCAGAAAGAGGGAACTCTATTGAGTAATAATGATCCATCTTTAGGCACTTCTATCTTTGGTTTTAGGTCTGCAACTTGGGTTTGGGTCAAATCCAAAGCTCAATTGACCAAATTTGAGTTTGGGTCAGGTTGGATCAAGTTGTCAAGATCCTTAGATTGGATTCGGATTGAGCAAATTTGGGTCATGTTAGGTCGAGTTGGGAACAATCACATGTATTTGGGTCGGTTCATATCAAGTTGGGTGTCAAGGGCTTTGGGTCGAGCAACTCAGGTTGGAATTTGTGTTGGGTCCTCTTGAGGTTGGGTTGGGCTCAAGTTGACCCTCTTCAACCCGAGTCCAAACCACCCGAGTTGCACCCCTATTTTATTTTTTTTACTATGAGATAATAACTTTATTAAAGGAACCCCTATTTGGTTTATTCCTTGCAAAACAGTAGATGTGAGGATGTCTCACCTAACGTCGCCTTCTTCTGGTATTAGAGAAAGACTGGGACACCTGACCAATGCTTATTAGTGAGAGGTTTTCTACAGTAAGGAATGCCAACCTCACATGTGTGTGTGAGATGAAGGTGTGAAATGAACCCATTTTGATTGGTACATGTAGGCATTGGGTCTGACCATCAATTGGGTTCCCCCCACTTTGTTCAATGAGCATGCATGTGTGTGTGTGTGCATCTTTTATGTAAATGCTCGCATGTGATTAGTGGGGTTGTTGCAGTGAAGTCCTCTTCATGAGAAAGTATCTGATGTTGATCGCTGGTGTAAGTTATCAGATGAATGTTCCCCTATTATACCCTACTTTTGATGGGGCATAAGCCAAAAAGTCACACCTTCTGATGATCCTATCAATTCGTTGGAGGGTTTCTGGCTGTTGAATGTCTGAATGTTGGTTGGATGTTTCCCTAGTTGCCAATTCTGAATTATCACGAGTTGTCTAATCAGCAGGTAGGATCACCAGACCTGTGTGATTTTCCAGATAGGACCCATTCATGCTAGAGACTATTAAATGAAGGGCCTGATCTCACACGGGTCTACAGAATGTACAGTATTTGAATGCCTGATAACTAAGGTTGTACATTATTTTTTTTTTCGTTATTCTGATGCTTGTTGATTTATTTTGGCTTGCATCACATGCATCATCATCATCGAAGCCTTATCCCAGTTAATTGGAGCTGCCTACATAAATCCTTCTCTATCAGTCCACTCTGTCTTGGGCCATACCTTCAGTTAAACCATAGGGCGTCAAGTCTTTTTTTACTACCTCCATCCCTGTCCTCTTGTGCCTTCCCTTGTCCTTTCAAAGCCTTCAACTGGTACCAACTCACTCAGAACCAACTCAGTTCTTGTCCTACGTTGCACATGACCAAACCATCTAAGTCTACCCTTGCATTACCTATTGGTGCTACTTCGAAGTTCCCTAGAATGCATTCATGTCTAATTCCAATCCTTCCATCAACCATCTCAACATTCTCATTGCAGCTACACTCATCCTATGAACATGTTGTTCCTTAATTGCCCAACATTCTATCCCACAAAACATAGCTGGTCTTATAGCTATCCTATAAAATTTCCCTTTCAGTTTAAGCGGTACACAATGATCACATCAAAACCCTGGAGGCATATCTCAATTTCTTCCACCCAAGTTGAATTCTACAGGAAACATCCTTCGCATTCTTTCTCCTCTCATGAATTTTTGACCCCAATATATCGAAAATGGTCATTTTGGGAAACTTCTTAGTTAGCAATCTTAACTAATTCCTCATTTTTACTCCTATTGTTACTAAAATTGCACTCAGTATACTCTATTTTAGTCGGACTATTTTTAAATCCTTTAAAATCTAAACCACCCATCCATAAATCTAATTTACTACTTTACGCCCTCCATCGTGTCAATCAAAACTATGTCATCTGCAAAAAACATACACCATGGGATCTCTTCATGTGAATGCCTTGTTAACTCATCCATATTAATGTGAAAATGTATAGGCTCAATGCTAACCCCTGGTGCAAGCCTACAATAATTGGAAACTCACTTCTCTCCACCAATGGTCCATACATTTGTTACTACTCCCCTATACATATCCTTAATCATGTCCACATATCCTCTTGAAACTCCACCAGATAACTCCCTAGGGACCCTATTATTTGCCTTCTTTTATGTATATAAAGACCATGTGGAGATCATTCCTCTTGCTATGTTTCTCCATGAATTTTCTAAGTAGGAAAATAGCTTTAGTGGTTGACTTTCCAAGTATGAAACCAATTTTTTTCTAATACACTTGTCTCATGCCGTGGTCTTTTATTTTTATAAATAGGAACAATGATATTCTTCTTTCATTCTTCTGGTATTTTCTTCCGTCTTACGATATTGTTGAACGTATTTGTCAACCAAAATAACCTAGTGTCTCCCATACATTTACAAATTGCTACTGATAATATCTTGTCAAAGGGCCTTTGTTGTTTTCATCTTTCTCAAAGCTTCTTTCGCTTTAGATATTATAGTCTTATAAAATTATCTATCGTCTCCGATGTGACATGATTTATGGTCCCTTCTATCCCTATGTTCTCAGAGCTGTAGTTATTTAACTAGTTACAAAAATAGCTTCTCTATCTTTTACTAATCTTATTGTCCTTTATTATTACCCTTTGGTTATCGCTCTTAATACATCTAATGTATCTACCTTTCACTAATCTTATTGTCCTTTATTATTACCTTTTGGTTATCGCTCCTAATACATCTAATGTAATTTAGGTCTCTACTATTCTCTCTCCCATTTTTGTTAGTTTGAAGACATCTTTCTCGATGCACAGTTGCATTTCCAAAGTGTTTGTGAAAACTTGCATAGGTAAAGACCATGACTTTTGCTTGACATGGATGAAAGACTTCATGTGGATGACATCCACCTGTTCATCAGGTTTGCCACTGTGCGGTTGAGCTATGGTCTGAAAATCAGGTGGATTTAAAACTCAGGTGGGCTATACCATGGGAATTGTTGAGATATGGACACTCACCATTATGATTGTCCAAATTGTGTGGGTTCCACCCTGCCCTGTGTGTGTGTACATGCGATCCAATCTATGCATTTGATGCTCCCTGCGAGGATGAAGGGACGACCTTAAAATCAGGACATTCCAAGACTCGTGCGGGCCACACCGCATGAATTTAGAGGTTTTAGGCATTATTTTACACCTTTTCTTCTGTTATGGCCCACCTAAGTCTTGAATTAGGTGGGCCTCTTTACATGATTTCTATTTAAAAAAAGGTCGGAAGACCTGCGTTTTTCGTTGTAAGAGGTTTAATACAATACGTGATTGCATTGTTACAGGACCTGGCTATATCTTCTAGACTCAAGGTGATGCATCAATGATCGAAACCGATCAAAGGATGGGCCTCAAGTTTAGTGCGGATGCTGAGGAAAAAAAAAAAAAACTTTTGGGTTGAAATATTTCAGCATCTTTGATCTTATCCATTGAATAAGGACCATCTCCATTACCATTGCTTTGTATGCCGATTTAGGATCTTATGATCATGAAGAATTTTGAGGCAACCACTGCTAGTTGTTGATCTCGTCCTATCAATGGCTTGAATCATTGAAACATGACTCCTACTCCAAGGCATCTTTTGGACTCTAGGTAGGGCCCACTGTGATGTTTGTGAGAAATCCACACAGTCCATCTAATTTGAGAGCTCATTTTAGGACATGCATCCAAAAATGAGGTGGATCCAAAACTTAAGTGGGCACAATTGGGATTCAGTGATCACTATTTGAAACATTTGTATGGCCACAAAGTTTCATATTGTTGTGGTTCAATTTATAGTTTCGGTCACATGATAAATGCGTGTTAGAATTGAACGTGCGACTCAATTCAAACTAAACAATTACGACCCCAAGCGCCAAGATAGGCAGATGCAAAGTATGTTACCAATATTGAATAAGATCGGTCGCCTATTTAACCAATCATACAGTATTCTAAGACGAGTAAGTCACTATTACCTTCTGCATGAAAGGACTCTTTGATATAGATAAAAGAACAACAATAAATGAATTCTTACAATCATGTAGAATAGTTGTAAAAAACCTTCCTAAATGGAGAACTATGATTGATACTTAAACTGAATCCAGTATATGAGCATAAACTCGAATTACAAGTAAAGTTAATAGTTACTTGATTACCACTACGGATTACACTAAAGAATGTAAATAGCACTTAAAAGTAAAGGATTAACCCACGACATGAAAATGATTGACAAAACGTAAATGATTACACTAATGAATGTAAATAACAGATAACTAACAGGATAATTGAAAGATAAATTTGGTTTGATTGGGTTGGTTTGAGACGATTTGTTTTTACTAACTTCCTTTACCATTTATATTCTTAACTTGGCCATGTGGATATTTTTTATGTTCTTACGATTGTTATAACTGTTTCAGCACTATTGACCTTCTGGATGTTTTCCACATTTTGATGGTTAATGTAATCGTTTTAGCACTACAAAACTTTCTAGAAACTACCATGCTACCTGTACTAGTAACTGCCTTAGGCCTCCTTACTAACTCGACTGCATTCCATTTGGTCGCTCTGTCAACCTTCCGAATGAATCTTGGCTGGTTGGTTTGTTTTTGAATTCTTTTTAATTGGTTGTTGTCTTGTCATAATATCAGCTGTAATTTGGTAAAAAACATTCCAAGCATCCTTGAATATCTTTAACATGCTATATCTTGCTATAACATGTGTCATTTCCAATTGAATTTTTCAAAAAATGGTAAAAATTATAGTACAACATATATCAGGCTAAGCTTTTGGTGTTTTTACTTTATCTGGGAATGTCCTTATAAAAGGTTTGGATGGCATATAAACATCTAAGGTTGGTTTCAATGGTAGGAAATTTTTTCCTCAGTTTTCTCTCTCGTGTGGCCCACTTGAGTTTTTGATCCACCTCATTTTTTGTATCATGTCCTAAAATGAGCTCTCACAACAGATGGATGGTGTCGATTTCTCATGAACATCATGGTGGGTCCCACCTAGCATTGTCCGCATCTAGTCACATGAAAATAAGGGCAACATTCCTATAATGTTTAGCCATCATTTAGTAGTAGTTGTGGCTTATCCTTTTCATACGTGGCACTGATGTAAGGTTATCCAGACCCTCCAGATTGTGGGACACATTGTGGATGGGGCATATATCTAAAAAACCACGGTGATCAAGCAATCCTAACCAATCGTTTGATGGCTATCAGATAGATGGTCAAAATTAAATAATGAGTGAGGCAAATTCCAATTGCAAAATTGAACGGCTATCATCGTGTAATTGCATCCACATCATGGAAATTACATAGAAATTTATGGTCTTAACGCCTTATTGGACGGAGGGGCACTAAGGAAGAAATATAAAAAAAACGAGGGTGCGGATGGATCCCAGGCAAAGTAAAGGGGGTGTTTAGTCATTATTCCTTTCTTTTATAATTAATATGGATTGTACATTTTTCATCTACATGGATCGGATGGTTATCATCATCCAGTGAATTCTAACGGGGATGGAAATAATAGGTTGGGTCCACCTGATAGATGGTTCAGATCAATGTTTGGATCTTCAATTTGGACCGTCCAATTTCCTAGCCATTAATAAGATGATTTGGATCATCATAAAGCGATTGCAAAGGACAGGCAACCAAAGGGTAGACCCACAAGTTGGACGTTCTAGATCAATGATCAAACCTCTATATTATTTAATATGGACTGTCCATTTTTCTAGCCATTGATTGGATTGTTAGGGTAATTTGGTCAAAAAGGGTTTTAGCGGTATTGACAATTAAAGGTGGGCCCCATGTGATGGACAGTCTAGATCATTTATTGGACCTTTATAGTATAATAAATATGGATAATTTATTTCCTATTCATTGATTGGATGGTTAGATCATCTATCCTTGTGACCTATTAAGAGGAATTTTTTAATCAAAGGTGGGCCCAACTGACGGATCGTTTAGATCAGTAATCAGGCTTTCTCTATTATGTGATTTCACCGCTTCATATCCATTGATTGAAGGGTTAGGATCATGATTCGAAGGTGGGTACCACATGATGGATGGAAATAAACATGGACCATTCATTTTCATTGCCGTGATGGGAATTATTAGTTCATCGGGATAATCAATTGACCTAAGAGGGATGGACGATCTTCTTCTTTTTTTCTTTTTTTTTTTGGTATATTAGAATCCTTGGGTTGAATGTGCTGCCATCCATGGTTGCCATGATTCTCAACAATAAATTAGAATTACTAAATTATAATTTTTAGTTAAACATACCAAACATGTACTGTGCTGAAAATTTAAGAAATTGAGATTTAAGGTAAGTTGGCTAAACAAGTAATAAAACATTGAAAATAGAATAATTTAGATTTAAGGTAGGTTACAACTTATAAAACATTGAAAATAGAACAACTCTTTTTATTTTATTTTATTTTATTTAATCTAGATGTTAGTTTTAGATTATACAAAAATTGTAATCAAGAAAATTTTATGTGCTAAACAGACTACTATCGGGGAACCATGGTATAAAATGAAAAGCGAAGGCATAAAAAAAATACTCTAATTTAAAAGTTTGAAGAATGAAATTATGCCAAATGTGTAACCATGATTATCTTATTTAGTGCATAGGATGAAAGAAAGCCCATCAAAAATATTAATTGTTAACTATGGTTGGGAAGATAACACTTTACATACTAGAAATTTCTAAATTTAGTGGACTAAAAATTATGGAAGGAGGTATTTCTTTAGGAGTAGAGCTTAAGAGTAGAAAGAGAAGTTAATCTAACCTAATCCTATTAACGTTTTCGAAACAAAATAAAAAATTATAACTTTTCAATGGTCCAAATTTAATGTGTTAGCTATAAAGATCATTGGATAGATATTATGAATTTTTTTTAATATAAAAATCAAAATAAGAAAATTAGGATTCCATAATGACATGTTAGAAATAAAGAATCTTGTACACAATGGAGAATAGAGGAAAAAGATAATAAGACGATCAGATCTATCGAGTTCAAGGCTTGACTTGAATAGTCAATATCTCAAGACAGATTTGCTATCCTTTTTCTAGTAGTTTCAGCAAGTACAAACGTAGAAAATCTGCAAATTATCTTCAGAATACAATAAACTCTCAATCCGAATTTCAATATAAAAATTTATACATTTAAGTGTTAAAAGAATCTCTAGATTAGACATCGATATGCCTTTAAGACGTTGAGAAAAAAACTTAGTAAGAGGTAAAATCGAAAGTACTTGCACAGAAGATAATATTATTTTAAGAATGAAGAATATATCTTCTAAATAATAATATCCAAGATTTATAGCAATTGAAGGGTCATGGAGTTCTTCATGAAGAGATGTTAATAACTCTTTGTCCTATGACAGTTACTTTTGTACTATTTCAGACAGAAACAGTTATCCAATAGTATAAAACTATAGTCATATGGTGCACCGCTACCCTATATTTTAGTATACCCTAATACATTTAAAGTCTATAATCTTATTAAATCATATGACCTAAATTGACTCAATCCTTCCACTTATCATGGTTAGCCACCATTGATCCAATTCCCATGCAAATCAAGTGATGGACTGTAAGATCTCAATCGCTGGAATATCATCAAACGTGATTAAAACATTTGAATACTTGAAACATAATATCAACGATTGAAAACATTCATAAAATTGTTTCAACCTTCTGACTATCAAGCTCAATTAAAAAGAATTTAATGGATGGTTCAATCTACCAAATCTTAGCCATAAGAATGTTCACAGGTGACTAGTGAGTCCTCTATTTAGATTATATGGATCTTAATTGTATCATAATGCATGAAGCCTCATTACCCTTTTTATAAAACTCCATTCAAGATCATTAATTTTATGGTTAAAATCAACACATTGGCTTTTCAAGACACACAACACCAATAAAGTCTTATTACTCTTTTTATATAACTCTATCTTAGAGAAATCCTAATTAAAGATAAACTCTAATATTTCTTATATTAAAGTGGTAATGAATGGTACTAAATTATCATGCTCACTCCTAATAAGGAAACCCAATCTATACCCTTCAATCAAGTAGATCTAATATAAGACCTTTAATATTATAATCTTCCCAAAGGAATGACATAACATAAAATCCACAAGTGAGCTATAAATAACTCGTTCTAATATCCAATCGCTTATCCAAGACCTTCGATATAATCAAACTCAATCCACGTGCACTCGCATAAATCTTAATGCTTTGATTGTAATGCACACTTATCTACTTTTCAGGTCGAATGGATTTTATCTTTGCACATTTGATTAATTAAAGCTCATTAAAAATAATATCATAATATATAAATATTTTTAAAAATTGCTTGCAATAATATCTGACCGTTTATTCAATTTGACACAATATATAAGTCTCATACACATCATCACCATCATGTGATCTACGATCTTCCTCTAATTCATCTAAATGGCCCAATCTTAATTCAACCACTTTCCCAACGTGCTTCTGACTTAATCGAATCCATAAATGCACACCAAAATAATGTTGGTGTCATCTCATAGCAACCTTGGCAAATGACATAGAGTAATAAGGAAACATGAGTCACCTATGGGATTAAAATATTCACACAACAATTGAATTGGAATCAATTCGTTGCTTATAGGTAATTATTCTTACAATACGCAAACGGTTGAATTTTAACATCGAAAACACAACGAAAAGAAAATGCTTAAAAGAATCAGTATTAGTTAATCTTAATTTTAGGAGCCCATTACAATAAGCCTAGACTTCTAAAATTATAAACCTAAAGGATGGTTCAGATTTTACCTCAACACAATCACACTTACTATGATGATTTCTCCACGTCATTGTTGTTGACGCGGATCATTTAACAGAAGTCTTTATCCAATCTATTGCAAATGAAAAGAGTTAATAAATGAGGTCGTATATACCTTTGGTAGGGGCCAAGAAAGACGAACATTATCCACAAGGTGAGCCAACATACCACACATGTCAAGGAGAAGACATAAGAAGATGGAGAAATATTGTTTCTTTTCCTCTCTCCAAGTGATGCCCAAAGTTGGAATATGTATCTTAAAAAAATCAATATGAACCCTAATCCATTGGGCAAGTGGATGAGACAATACTGATCTTAGTTATAGATCATGATGACCATGGGTCCCATCTGAACATCCTACTACACTTTAGAGTTTGTGTTACCTTAAACTTATATAGATATCGTTTAGTTGAGGAGTGAGTCATTTGATAACTTGAAATTAGACACTACGAACCATTGATTAGGAAAAGTTGTGGACCATGAATCTTAGTACCCTGTTTAAATTATGACCAACACGGGTATATAGGACGCACCTATGGATACTCCATAATGAAATGTAGAGTCATCTTGTGTTAGAAATTTTTATGAAAAAAATTCTTACAAATTATAATTTTACCAAATAATGCCTCTACAAATTGAAATGCCAGTGAAATACACCCTGATCCATAGCTCAAGTGGTAGGCCAAGTGAAAGATACCTCGTTTCAACACTAAGGTCTTGGTATCGATTCCCTAGTAGGGGTAGCTAACAGTGAAGTGTGAACTGACATTGGGTCTACTAACAAGCTAACCGAAAAAATAGAAGCAGTGAAATGATTTTTAAGTGTTGAAATTATCATAATACCCCATATGCACTCTTTTGTCTACTAGAAAGTCATAAATTAGAGAATTATAGAGCCCATGTGATATTTTTATGATATCCAACTCATCCAATAAATATAATCTGCTATGCATTTTTGGAAGAACAAAAAATTTGATCAATCTAAATAAAAGATGAGCCACACTATAAGAAAAATAATATAAACCACTTAACAACATCAAAATGCACGTGCAACCCATCCGGTGATTCAATCAGAAAGATTTTTATTTTTGTTTGTGTGATGGTTATGGTTGGGCACATATGATTAACAAGCTGAATGTCATACACATACCATGTGGGCCCCATTTTTTTAAAATTTTTTAATTTTTATAACTTTATTACTTTCAAAAGAATAAACAATATATGAAAGTACTTTGGTAATTTCCCTTCTCAATAATTACTATCTAGGTATTTTGATTCATGAATGAATCTTTTGGTAAATTTGGAATTTAGAGAAAATTTCCTTAAAATTTCCTTTTCTTTTTGAGTTTGGGCTGGGCCAGGGTGGATCATCTGGTCAACCTATTGATAAGCTAAATAGGCAGCATGTTTTGGGTTTGGTAAGGTTCAACTAGGGGTGTCAAAAGGCCGGGCTCAGGCCTTAAAAAAAATCAGAATTTTGAATAGATCCGGCCCAACGGCCAGCCCGAAATAGTTCAAAATCCAGACTGAGGCCTACCCAGGGGCCGGCCTGGCCTGTCGACAGCCCTAGGTTCAACCCAAGCCTGACCCATTTATTTAAAGAAGTCACATTTTCCAACTTGAGCCTGACTCTCTACCCATTTACCTTGTCCCAAACCCCTATTTGAACATGTGGGGGCCATTGTTTCGCGATCCAAGACGTTGACGTGATGGAACTCACTTTATGAGCCCATGCACCAAAATTCCACCAGAGTGGAAGATCTTAGTAGAATGTTTGACCTTTTATTAATTGAATGAGATCCATCCCTGTATTTTCTTTCTTGGACACTGATTGGAAGGTGTAGATTGCTCTATCTGGGAGATTTTTGGTATATGGACCACTTAGGGAGAGGTCTATAATGTTAACGTCTTGGATCATTAAGCAAACGGGCCTACTTACTCGAGCTGGAAGTCCATACAAGACAATCCCTGGGCCCGAGCATTAAGATCCTCCACATTTTTGTGCATTGCAGGAAATACGCTGGTCTGGACGCGGTTTGGCTGGTGACCCTAACATCAGCCAGCTAGCTGATGTCAAATCTTAGTGGGCCCCACCATGATACATGTGTATTATCCACTCCGTCAATCCATTTTTCCAGCTCATTTTAGGGCACGGGCCTTAAAATGAGGCAGATCCAAAGAGCGTCATGTCCTAAAATGAACTCACAAAATGGATAGACGGCTTGGATAAAACAAATATATGATGGTGGGGCCGGTTGAGCTTTGACACCAGCTGCCTGGTGTTGGGGTCACCAACCAAACCGCGTCCTGCAAGTCTACTTGTAAGGTGGGCCACACGCGTGCATTGAACATGAGTGCCCGTTGATTTTCTTCTAACTGTCAATTTTCTAAGCATGGCATGATTACGAGAGATCCGTTGATCAGGACAACCTAACCATTTTAGCTGCCTATATAAGAAACAAGGGGTACAACGCGCGTGGACGGAAACAAGGGGTACAACGCACGTGGACGGAGGAAGGGAGAGTTATGGGAGGGAGACGGGGGGCCGGATTAGGTGTTACCCGGGTAATACTTTAGTGGGTGTTACCCTTACCGTGGCCCACCTTGACAATGTGTCATATATCAACTCCATCCATCCGTTTTTCTAACTCATTTCTGAATCTTATGTGGACCACACCACTAGAAAGTGGTGATTGAACAGCCGCCGTTAAAAACTTCCTAGGACCCAATGTAATGTTTATTTTCCATCTAACCGTTGATAATGTCACATGGACCTGGATGAAAGGAAAACACAAATGACAGCTTAGATGCAAAAGTTTTGTGGATGGAAGTTTTTAACGGTGGGAATTCAAACTTACACTGTAGTCTACTTGAGATTTGGAGGTGCTTTTTTTTTTTTCTTTTTTTTTTTGACCATGTCCTAAAATGAGTTGGAAAAACAGACGAATGGCGAGGGTATAAAATACATATAAAGAGGTGGGGCCACAGCAAGGGCCTCACCCACTGAGCTCGCGCGTACCCCTACCTCACTTAATCTGCACCCATGGCACATGATGTGAGGCATCAAGAGAGGAAGAGAGAGATGGGAGAGAGAAGGGGGATCAGTCACGTGCCTTTAATTTGAAAATAACTGAAGTGGCCTTATAATTTGGGTTTTATACGAGCCAAGCTAGTTCGAAAAGCTCACTCAGCTTGGCTCGACTTGACTTGAACAGCGACTCAAGGCCAGCAAAGCTTCGTATGACATGACTCATTTTGAAAATAGGCCGAGTTCGATTATAATGGATCTCAACTCAACTCGACTTTTATATATATATATATATATATATATATATATATATATATTAAAAGTTAAACCCTATCTTACCCGTCTGTCCCTTTCTTACCCTTTCACTTTCTTACTCAACCCGTCGCGCCTAAGCTCCTCTCTATCTCTCTCTCAACACCAATAACAAAGTACCCATATGACTCTATCTAATATTATATATATTATTAATTGTATAGTTCAAAAACTCAGAAAATTATGCAAGCAATGGGGTTTTATTATGATAAGCTGATAAGGTTGAATAATGGTAAGGGTATATTAGTCCTACTGGCTGTTCACGAAAAATGACATAATAAATATTATGGGATGGAAGCATCTTCTATGATGGCACAGGTAAATGTGATTGGCATGTTTCAAGCAGTTAACTCTGAGAAGCAAGCCAAGACAAGGACAAAGAGGAGGAAATAAATCATCTTAGGATAGCACCTGCACAAATAGAAGATGGGTGGTAGCATACCATCGATGAATTAAAGGAAGTAAATTTGGGAACACATGAAGAGTCTTGAAATGCTTATGTGAGTACTAGTTTATCTGATTCTATATGTCAAATTGTTGAAAGAAAACAAAGGCGGATTCATGTGGACTTATTTAGAAATGTCCAGTTTAGAACTGGTTGTGACAATGCATTGTCGTAATATCTCTAAGGAGAAAAGGCCAGTCAAGTAAGCCCAATGCTACTTCCATCCTAAGTTGGTTCCAAGAATCGAGGATGAAATAAATAAGTTGATCAAGGTAGGTTTCATCAGAGAGATGAAATATCCTAAATGGATATCTAACATAGTCTCGATTAAGAAGAAAAATAGGCAGATTAGAGTATGCATCGACTTCAGAGATCTCAATGAGGTGTGCTCGAAAGATGATTTTCTATTACTTTCATGGAATCATTGATTGATAATATGACGAAATATGCAATAATGTCTTTTATGGATGGGTATTCTGAATATAATTATATACTCATACATCGGGGAATATAAGTCGACCTAGGAAAAATTAAAGCAATCCAGAAGATGCCACTATAAAAAAACAATATAAGAACTGAAAAGCTTACAAAGAAAATTAGCCTATATATGGCGCTTCTTATCAAACTTAGCAGGGAGATGTCAGCCGTTTGTCCGCCTCATGAAAAAAGTGGTGAAGTTTGAATGAGATGAAGCATGTTAAAAGGCATTCGACTTTAATAGAAGCTTATTGAGACAACCCCTGGTACTGACAACGCATGTGAAGGGTAGATCCTTGATTTTGTATATTGCAGCCTGTGAAAGTTCACTGGGAGCTCTTTTGGCCTAGCAGAATGAGCAGGGAAGAGATATTACTCTTTATTACCTAAATCAAATATTAGTGGAGACAGAACATAATTATTCATGCATTGAGAAAATATGCTTAGCCTTAATATTTGTAATGTAAAAGTTACGAAGTTATTTTTTATCTCATGATATAACCCTAATATCACGAGCCGATCCAATAAAATATTTGATGACACGGACGATGCTATCAGGAAGATTGGCTAAATGGATGTTACTCCTCTCAGAGTTCACGATAACGTATGTGTATTCAAAAATAGTAAAAGGACAAGTGGTTGTAGTTTTCTTAGCTGCACATCCAACCCTTGATTATGAAGAAATATTGGACGAACTACCTAACGAGCAAGTATTAATAGTCGAATCGACTAAGCCATGGTAAATGCATTTTGATGGTGCCACTCCAATAGCATGTGTAAATGCTGGCATAATTTTTATTACTCCTTATAGCTATTTGTTGCCCTATTCTTTCAGGTTGGGTACCACATATACAAAATAATGAAGCCGAATATAATGCCCTTATCATTGGACTAGAAATCGCCCAAGAAATGAAAATATAGGTTATACACGTCTTCAGATATTCAAAGTTGGTAATAAACCAATTAAGTGCTGAGTTTGAGATACGAAAGTTGGAACTGTTACATTATTGTTGGCGTGTTAGACAGTTGTTGGAAAGTTTTCGTAACATTAACGTTAAACATATACCCGGGTAAGAAAATATAAAATTTGATGCATTAACTAGTTTAGTTGTGGTGATCTCTTGCCCTTTTCAAAGTCATCTTCAAGTAGTAATAGAAGAATGGAGATTTCTTCTGCCGCCCGAACTCACCAGTGAAGACTATTATAGAATAGCGGTATTATGCCTGTAAATCATAAATGACGACTAGTAATAACCGTTCATAAATTATTTGAAATATGGAGTATTACCAGAAGAATCATCGTTGAAGATGTAAATTAAGCATATATGAAAAAGGTTTATGGTGCACAATGAGATGTTATATAAAAGATCTTATAATGAGATATTGTTATGATGTTAGGTGTTCACAACCCCAAGTGTAGGGTCGCGATGTAGTAATAATCTCGGTAAGATCGAGGTCGAATCCACAGGGACTAAACTCATACGTTTTTTTTTAAGTAACTAGAAATAGAACTAGAAGAAGATATAAAACTAAATTTGAAATATTTGAGAGAGTGATTTTGAATAAGGTAATTAAAACTTATAAATTTAAAGGTGGGAACTAGGGTGCCAAGGATCCACTTGTAGCTATTGGGATGCTACCTTACTTGATTCAAGAAATCCAAGTGGAATCAGAGTTCTATCTTATCCAATTGGAAAGAGGGATGATCAAATATCTGAACTTCTCATTAATCTAGCCTCAATGGAAGAGGATTGTGGAGAATGGAAGGGACTCCATCACCCAACCATGCCCTGGAGATGATGGTGAACAACAAGATTTACCAATCCCACAATCTCAAATAAGAAAAGAAGATACTCAAAGCTATCGCAGGCTCTACTGTAACTTGAGTCACAATAAACTATTGAAAACTGAAAATATTCCTTAAAATCAATTAGAAATCAATGAAGTTCAACATAAACATGAATCAAAGCAAAATAAGCATCACAATCATGGTACAAGCTTTACCTCTTAGCCCTATCTAAGAGATTTAGCCAACCACAGACATGATTGAACTAAGAACTCTTAAATAAAACATAAAAACAACTAAGGAAGAAGAAGAAAAACTCTTAGCGGCGGCTCTCCATCCTTGTACTCCACTTCTTAAACCTTAGATGATCCTTAGGAATGTCCTAGGGACTACTATTTATAATTGTGAAGTTCCACCTTACACACCGAGTTGGAATTTCCACAAATCGACTTGAATTACGCAGTCTGCAACTTTTCCGCACACCAACTTGAATTACGCAGTCTGCAACTTTTCCGCAAACCAACTTGAATTACGCAGTCTGCAACTTTTCCGCATTACTCTTCGGTCGGACCGAAGTCGAATATGAAGTTGAGTCTAAATTTGGAAAGGATTTTGTTTCAGCGGTTGCCCGATTTCGGTCGAACCAAACTTAAGTCGTCGGTTGAACCGAATTAACTCCTCTCAACACTGGAGCTTTTTGTGCACTTTCGGTCACACTGAATCCTCCATTCGGTCTGACCGAATTATCCATCAGTTGAACCGACTTAGCTTCTGAAATCCTTCGTTTCTTGTTGAACTGTTTTGTGCATGTTTGGACCGAACATGGGTTCGATCGGACTGAACCTATCTGTTTTTTGCTATAGATTCTACAATCTTTCGAGTCCTTTCTTCAGCTTTCGTATTTGGTTTCTTTGGATCTTTGGCATGTGAATTCTTCATTCTTAGTCTTCTAAGATCCAAACTTTGACCTAATGATTCTTGAGCATTAAATCCACGCTTTTAGCATTCTTTTCAATCTAAGCTCTCAGATTCACCTTATAATACAAACATATATAAAATATACCTTTAAGTAGTATCATGTTCATAAAACCAAGATATAAATAAAGGAAAATATGCAATATTTGACACTCAACATTAGGATACAAAAGAGGCTAATTATATGCTACAAGAAGACTATTCGGGAGAATGCAGAGCCTATCGGGCCAGTTGAAATTCGTTTCACCATATACATCACATGGTAAATTATTAACCCTCTATGTTTAAAGATGTAATAGCTTTTGCTAAATGATGTCATGAGTGCCAAATACATGACATGTACCACCTGAAGACTTACATCAGTCGGTGGCTTCATGGCCCTTTGCAACTTAGGTATTTGATGTCATCGACCCAATTAACCTGCCATCTTCGCAAGAAAGCAGTATATCTTAGCAGCAACAGATTGCTTTTTCAAATAGACAGAAGTTGTTGCTTTGCAAAACGTCAAAGAAAAAGATACCATAAATTTTATTTGTCATGCAATCATATACCGACATGGAATCCCGAATAAAATTATTACTAATAATGGTACTCCTTTCAATATTATGAATATGGAAAAGTGGTGCCAAAAATTTGAAATTCAACATTCATTCTCGGCGCCTTACTATCTGGTAGCAAACGTGTAAGACCTATAACCCCGTGAGACCTTCTGTACATTTCGATTTCGGCACCGACATATTTTTGGTGGGCCAGATTGATGAGTTTTGATCGCTACCCTATTTTAGTACCATAACACCCTGAGAGTTGTATCCTAGCGACTGCGTGAGCGTTGCGATTCCAACGCCCCGCGGCACGCTCCATTGCAATACTCAGATTAGAAGTTGCAGTTTTTGATGCAACTCGAGGTAAGCTACACAACATACACGTGGCGCGGGCTCCTAGGTTGTCCAATCAATCAATCAACCCATCACCTCTCTCTCCTCATTAGTAAAAGAAGCCCATACCCTTGTCTATGCTAAGCCTCTCACATCTCTCTTTCCCTCTCCCCATTCTACCTCTCCATCTTTTCCTATTTATCTCCCTATCCAAAAAATTCTACCACAAATTCCCAAACCTCTCTCATTTCCACCACCTTTCCTAACGAGAGGGAGTAAGAAGAAAAGAGAGATTGGAGAAAGAGTAAGTGAGATTATAGAGATTAGAGGGAGAGATTAGAAAAAGATAAAGAGAGAGAGAGAGAAAGGAAGGAAGTTTAGTGAAGAAAGAGAGATTGAGAGGGAATTGGAGAGATGAAGCTTAGGGAGAAGTAGGGAAGGTTGGTGGGCCGTCCAATCACTGATCCAACCTTCCATCGTCACCGTGAGTGCAATGGAGGATGAAGCCTCCCATTTTAATTGGTTTTCTTTCTTTTGTCGGCCCACAACGGTGAGATCCACCTGTTATATAGTTGATGTGGTTAAATTCATATGGTGGACCCCATAGTGGCGGGCCCACCTAGATCCCATCTCCATTTCTTCTCTCCCTTTCTTATTCACTTCTTTCCTTTTTTTGTTGGACTGCAGTAGGGTCACAAGTGGGCCACGCTGTCACAGTTAGTATGACGGTCCACCGTGTCATTTAATTGCCACGCAACTTGTTCATGAGACCACATGGATCTAAATGAAGGAAAAACAACATATCGGCTTCAATCAAGAGTCCTGGGGCCCACTAGTATATGGCCAAATTGATAGATGGAGTGAATCGTCCATGTATGGACCTAGAGCTGGGCATCGGACCAAGTCGGGTCGCATTGGGTCCAACTCGACCCAAACCGGATTCTACATTGCCTAATTCGAACTCGATCCGATCTGGGATCGAGTTCAGGTCATTTGACCCGATCCGATCCGATGCATGGATAGCCTGACCCGAACTGAATCCGACTCGGCCAGGAAAATCAAATCGGACTGGGTTGGGAATCGTTCAGATCGAAAGAGAGAAGAGGATGATTGAAGCGGATGGGCTAGTGGTGTATCGACGTCAGCAAGTTCTTTAGGTCAAACTATGAGGTATGTGTTATATCCAAACCGTCCATCCATTTGGAGAGCTTGTCTTAAGACTTGAGCCGAAAAATAAGTCAGATCTAAAGATCAGTTGGACCACACTGCAAAAAATAGTGGGGGATTGATCATTTACCATTGAAACCTTTTTTCAGATCACAGAAGTTTCAGATCAACATGAAATTTGTTTTTCCACTTCATCCATCTACTTTTAACATTAGTAACAGATTAGATGGAAAATAAACGTTATGGTGGGCGATGTAACTTTGATCTCATTTAAGCCGCTCGTACAACTCAGAGCTTGAGGCGCGTACGCGCTCGTCTTCGAGCGACACACATATACAACAGCTTGTCATGGATGTGTAGCTTGCGTGGGACACGAATTAGCTGCTGACAGGTTGAGTAGCTAGGCTCCTTACTAAAGTAACGTGACCAACTTCTTGGGACCCGCTATGATATATGTGTTGTATCTGCACCGTCCATTCTTTTGGAAATGTCAATTTAGGGCAGGAGCCAAAGAATGAGTCAGATCCAAAGCTCAAATGGACCCCCACCACAGAAAACAGTGGAGAGAGTGACACCCACCATTAAAATTTTCTAAGGCCCACAAAAGCTTTCAATCAAACTGAAATTTGTGTTTTCCCTTCTTTCATGTTTGTCTTAACTTGTGAACATGTTGGATCTCAGATAAACATCATAGTGGACCTTAGGAAGGTTTCAACTGTACGAGTCACTCTTCCCACTATTTTCTGTGGTGGGGTCTACTCCAAATCTAAATCTAACTCATTCTTTGTCTCATGGCCTAAAATTATCTCTACAAATTGATGGACGGTGTAGATACAACACATACATCATGGTGGGTCCCACAGAACCTGGTGACGTCACTTCAATAGGTAGTCTTGCTGGCTACTCAACCTATCACTCGTCGACAAAAATATCTTGCATGTGATACAAGCTATCAATTTGAAGTTTTTCCAGCTACACACGCCAGTATAGTTGGCGTGTGATAGAGCTTGAATGCACGCAGGCCCACCATGAATGCATGTGGTTGATCCACACCGTCCATTCATTTTTCCAAATCATTTTAGGGGTTGAACCCAAAATTTATACATATCCAAAGCTCAAGTGGACCATACCATCAGAAAAAGTAGTACCAATGATGCAAACATCCAATGGCTCTATTTTAACCTCAGCCCTTTATTTCTCAACAGTTAAAGATGCAAATAATCAATGGCTCTATTTTAACTTCATACTATATGACCGGATTGGATCGGATCTAATCGGATCGGATTCTGGATCAGATCGGTCCGAATTGGCATTAATCCGAACTCGATCCGATGAACGGTCGAATCAGCTTGGCCCTACTCGAACCGCACCGATCCAGGCCGTCGGTTCGATTCGGATCGGGTCAGATCTGGTCGGATCCACTGGATCAGGTTAGATATGCCCAGCTCTATATGAACCCCACAAGGCGGGAGAAAAAAAAAACAAACAAAAAATAATATACGTAGACCGGTCCAGACGCTGGACGTTCTTGGCGTTAGAGACGCTGTCGTCCAGACGCCACCAAGATAGAGGAAGAGTGGGGCCTCCACTCGTGGGTCCCACCAGGTTGAATATGTTTCATCCATGCTATCTCTATTTTTCCAACTTATTTTCGGCCATGGCCCAAAAATGAAGCCGATCCAGATCTCTGGTGGGCCACACTGTAGAAAACAGTAGCGACCATGATGCCTACTGGGGAAACCTTCTAAGACCCACTGTGATGATTCTAAACGTCCAAACGTGTCCAATATAGCACTTATTAGGCCTGAAATGATCTGGGGAATCTGATAGACGGAGTAGATCGTCCTCATGTGGGCCTCACTCACTGGAAATATACTAAAAATATGAAAAAAAAAAATTATGAAGCCCACGTCCAGTGGGTGCTGCCCTTGATGGCCAAGGACTTGGTCCCCACTTGTACGTCCTACAATGATTTATGTCTCATCCACGCCTTCCATCTGATTCATCAGATCATTTTAGGCGTTGAGCCCAAAAATGAAAATAATCTGGATTTCAAGTGGAACACACTGCAAGGAGCAGTGGAACTGGAGACCCCTCCCAGCGTCAGCGTCCATGCATGGTCGTGGGAGTGGGGTCTCCACTCATGGGGCCACCATGATGCATGTGTGTAATCCAAACCGTCCATATGTTTCTACAGAGTATTTTAGGCCATGGATGGAAAGATGAAGTAGATCCAAATCTTAGGTGGGCCGTACTGCAGGAAACAACGCCTACTGTCGAAACATTTTAAAGCCCACCGTGATGTCTCTGGACGTTGTTGCCCGACGTCCAGAGAGGGCGGAAGCCCTTCTTGGGTGTTGGATGGGGGCCACTCGTGGGACCCACCTTGATATTTATGTGCCATCCACACCGCCCATCCGATTTTTCGGACCATTTTAAGCATGAGGCTCATCCAGGTCGCAGGTGGCCGCAGGAAACAGTGACGACAATGGGCGCGGATTGGATACTGACAAGGTCATTAGCGAAATCGCCACTGAAGTAACGCCACCAAGCTCTGTGGACCCCACTATGATGCATGTGTTGTATCCATACCGTCCAACCATTTTTAGAGATATTTTTATGACATTACAAAGAGAATAAGATAGATCTAAAGTTCAATTGGACCCCTATAGAAAATAGTAGGGACAGTGACATACCGTTCAAAACTTCTTAGGGGCCACAGTAGTTTTCGATGAAGCTGATATTTGTTTTCACTTCATCTATCTCTATGTTAACTTATGAATAGGATGGATCTTAAAAATACATCACTGTGGGCCCTATAAATGTTTCAACGGTGGGTGTGACGGCTCCCACAGTTTTCTGTGGTGGGTCCACTTGAAATTTAGATCTATCTCATTCTCTTTGTAATGCATCTCTACAAATGGTTGGACGGTATGGATACAACACATGCATCATGGTGGGGTCCACAGAGCTTGGTGACGTCACTTCAGTAGTCCGCGCCGGACGACACTGATCTCCATTTTGGAAACCTTCCAAAGGCCACCACTTGGGAACTCGTTGCATGGCAGCGTGCCAAGGCACGCTGACCAGCAGGGGGCCACTTCGTGGGACCCACCTTGATGTGTATGATAATCTACACCGTTCATCCTTTTCTTTTTCATATTATATTAGCACCTGAGCCGAAATAGTGAAGCTGATTTGAGCTTCAGGTGGGGCGTATTGCCTGTTGAGACGAAGGACGTCCACCATTAAACTTTCCTCAGGCCTACTGTAACTATCTGTGGAACCCACATTTGGGTCTCGCCTTGATGGATGTGTTGGATACCCTACCATCCTTCTTGGCAGGGGGCGTGGGCCATATTTTGGGTGAACCAAATTATCTCCATTTAGTGCCTACCATTAAAACCTTCTCAAGGCTTACGTAAAAACATTTCTATTATTCAACCTAGAGGTGGGGCCAGCGGTGGTAGTGTATATGTTTTAACCAGCCCGTCCCAAGTGGGACCCACCTTGATGTACGTATTTTATCCATGCCTTACATCACTATGTTGGGATCATTTTTATGTACGGGTGTGTACGGGACCAGTTTAATATTGACGACACTACATAGACGTCTATATTTCTAGTGGGGCTTGTCGTTCGGGTCGCACTCTTTGTATATGCGATGCCGACTAAGGCTGATTATCAGATAATATGCCCGGTAACATGATAATATACTTAGCCTGATAGGACACACTCATAACATGCTTAGTATAATGAATATTATGTCTATTTATATGCTCATATGCATCATTTGTATGCCTGTTGTGAATGACGATTGTTCATATCATATATCTTTTAGCTTAATATACTTAGGGGGGCCCATACGATATATGATTGCGTCACAGGACCGCACAGTATGCACAGGTTTGGTGCATGAGTTGATAGTGGAAATATGTTTTAGCACTAGGGCGTTATGAATATCCTTAAGTGAAAGTTCGTAAACCCTGTGGTACAAGTAGGATGCTCCAACATCAAGACCAAGTGGATAACATAAGCGCTCGAGTGCCAAATACCAGTAGGCCTTATCTCACACTATGTCGAGGTTGGTTGGAAAGAGCTGTAACCTTATCTACCCAGGTGTAGGGGGTTATAAGTAGGGGAACACATCGAACCAGTAGAACCGTGGAACTGGACCGGAACCAACCAAGCGGTCCGATTTGGTCCGGTTCTAGAGTGCACCGGTTCTGGTTCCAGTTCCAAAAATCAAAGAACCGATTACATCGGTTTGGTTCTTGGTTCGGGGGTATGTAGAACCGAACCGAACTGTGAACCGATCCGTAGAACTGAACCGTGGATCCAAATCGAGGAACCGAACCGTAGAACCGAACTAGGAACCGAACCAGGAACCCTTTGATTGTTTCCATATTTGACTCATGATTTATGGTTTACAATACACCGTTTGATTGTTTTCATAAATGTATTTTTGCATACCTTATATAATATCTAAACTATTCATCAAATGGATCACAACATGAATGGACTTGGGCTAAATTATAAAATAAAACATGCAATTGGGCTGGATTATAAAAAGCCCAAAACTGTGGAACCAATCTAGAACCGAACCAGTTTTAACGGTCCGGTTCCGGTTTGGTTCTAGGGTTCTAACGGTCCGGTTCCGGTTCTAAATATCTTACAACCGTTAGGAACGGTTCGGTTCCGATTTCACCCCAGAACCGGACCGAACCGACCCGTGTGCTCAATGTGGATCTGAGTAGCCCGTGAAATGGGTCCACTATCGACGAGTTGGGTGGGCATTGGCATACCACTGACAAAGAGGATTTTGAGTTCTTTTCCACTCACTTGATCATGCGCGTGATGAGAAGCAACCAGTATTGGAGTGTACTAAACCCCGGTGATGTTTTCGATTATGAACTGTTCTGATACGTGGACTGGTTGAGGATTGACATGTTTGTGTTACATCTCTAGCATATGACACTGGCCACATAGGTCTTGCATTACATAGCCATGGTATGGCTAACAACATTCATGGACTTGGTAGCTTAGCCCTCCATCATTTTCCACGTACTCTGATATCTGCATTCTTGTCATATGTATTGTGCATGCATGCACACACACACTCTACTGAGCTTCGTAAGAGACTTACGTGCATTTATTTACGATGCAGGTGATGTTAGGGCATATCAACAACATTGAGCCCAAATTATAAGCCCGATCTTTTGAGTTCTTGGTTATATTTTGTATTTCCCTTTCTAGCATTGTACTCAAAGATTATATAGTGGATATGATGAAATTATCATTGTATTACAATCACTCTGAAATGCCCAGAGCTGACATGTAATTATGCAAATCTTAATTAAATTGGACTTGAGTTGCAGCAATATGAAGCTCGGCCTTAATGATAAGTCTGGCTTGATCTGAAGTGCTCGTGACTCCTGCTCTAAAGAAACAATGATGGTCTTTTTCTTTAAAAGCTTTAATTCCCCAAGCTCAACTATGCTAACATTCTTAGCACTATTTGCCCTGATCTTACTTAGCTTTAATTCTTTTGCCTGCTTCTAGGCTTCAAGACTTGTAGAGTTGTACACGAGTCAAACCGAGTCAAGCTTGGTATAGCTTGACTCGGCTCGACCACTAGTTGACCCTAGCTTGAACTCGGCTTGATTTGATCAATAACTCGGGCTAGTTTGAGTTAAGTTTAAGCATGTGCGACATTTTCTCAAACACATGAAATGCACCTTCCATTTCTCACGGTTTGCAAAACAACGGCAGTAGTTTACAGGTATTTCATCAAACACTCAGTAGGCAACATTAAAATCAAGATCCAAGGGTAGTTTTATCATGTAATGTTTTTTTTTTTGTAGTGATTTGTTTCATATCCATACCTTCCTCGCCACCGGCTGATCCCACGAAGAATGTATCCACCCGAAGCAACACTTCGTTGAGTCATTTTATCAAACACTTGGTGAGCAACATCAATATCAAAATAACTGAGTCACCAAACTAGTTCGATCTGAGTTCGATTCGAGTTATGGTTTGATTTGAGTTGATTTGAGCTCATCCAAGCTCTAACTCGGCTCGAAATTTTTTCGAGCTCCAAAAATATGCTCGACTTGGCTCGAACTCAGTTTCGAACTAAGTCAAAACGAGCCTTTTCGAGTTGAGTCGAGCGAGTTAACCGTACTAACTCAGTTCGTGTACAGCTATAAAGATTGGTAATCTACTCATTGATAGTAGTCAAAGTCTGTTTAGAAGCCTTTGCTTGACCTTGAAGGAAATTGCACTCTCTTTTATACTCGGAGATAACAGTAAAATTCTTAAATATCTCTTTATAGAGAAGCAATAGTTCTTTCTAGTGATGCAATATTTCCAATGCAATGACTATAATTACGAGCAAACTCTAGCTACTGGAGAGAAGCACATAACTGAACCAAAGAATTATGAAGCCCTGAAATGTTGATTTTGGCAAGCTTTACAGAATTATCCAAGATTGTCAACACATCGCAGAGAAGGGGCCACTGCTCGGGGTCTTGAAATATACAAGAAATGGTTGAGAAGGCATTCTTGATCAAGATGAGCTTGTATGGAAGAATCTTCTCCAGAGAAAGAATGTTTAATACTGTCGTTGTTGAATTTGAGCCGGCAGAAAAGTTCAAAACTGGTGTAACTATGAGAAAAAGTAGAGAATGCAACATGAGATAAGTGAAAGTAAGATAATTCTCTAAAAAGAGAAGAAGAGAATGGAATATTGAGAGTCCAAAATCATACATGTTGCTAGAATGACGAAATGAGCATAGGAAGTAGCAATGACAAGGGCAATCAGTGACTTAGGGACTACCATTGAAGGAGTGACAATAAAAGATGGTTCTCTCACCATAGTACTCGAATCTAAAGTAGTTGGAGTTGTTATGGCAACAGGCTTCGGTGTAATGATAGCTTGCCATGTAGTTGTAAGTGGAACATTGGATCACATAGTAATAGTATCATCAACTAAGGCATGCTCTACATTAGCTTTGTCCACATTCGTAGCCATGGGAAAGATTGGTATGTCTTGATCAACCTCCACATTGTGTGGAGTTGAAAGAGGTTTATTTAAAGAGATTAAAGCCTCTGCCATGTTCTGCACCGGCACAGAAAGTTCTGCCTCCCACAATGAAGAAACATTCATGATTGTTGGAGGCGTTTAAGGATTAACAGAAGGAATAGACATAGGGAAGTATTGATGATTTTTCATGGGGCAATGGGGCGTAATTAACACTAAAAGACATGGTAATAATGGCTACTAGTGAGTAGCTAAATTCCCCATAGTCCAATAGTTCTTCTTCCATAGGAGTGTTCGTCTTGCTAATTGGAGCCGCTGCGTCTTAAAGATTTTCAATGGCTACTCCAATGTCTTCATTGTCAAAATCATCAATATTGACCTCCATGTCCTCGTTCGTGTCACCATCCTCTAAGGAGTTGTTCCCTTCAGTAGAGTTACTATTGTATGTTGACTCAGCATCCTCATTTCCATCAAAATTATCTTTTGAAACGAGTTCCTCTACTATGACTTGTTTACCATTGCTTGATGAACTAGCACAAACCACATGTGCTCCTAATTTTGAAAGGCTTGGAAGAACACTTTCTCCGCCTTGCTTAAGTGGAGGAGTCGGCATTCGAGAGCGAATAGTAGGCGATGAAAAGCTCTTCCTAATGGATCTCATAGCAGGAGACATAGTCAGAGACTGTAACGCCCTGAAAATCGGGGGTCGAGCATAGGCCCAACTCCCGAGTTCCAACACATCAATTATGCAACATATATAATGATGATTAAATGTTGTCCGTATTAGTGCATTAAATATGAATGAGATTATACCAAAAGACAAGTGAGTTTTGCAAGCGGAAGACTGTAATACATGTATAAGACACATGAACTGTAGTAGGTCTCCGAAGTGTGATCATGTTACCAGGTTAAATATATACATGTATACTCCCAAAATGTACAAAATGAATATACATGTGTGCTCCAAAATACAGAATAACAGTGTAAGGGCATCTAGTCAGTGTCCCTGTAGCCTGGCGATCAGGACACAGCTCACATGAACCCGCCCGATAATTACATGTAGGAGAATGCCTCCTCATCATCCTCGAAGTCTGGCTCCGCCTCATAGGCATCGCCACCACCTACAGCTAAGATAGAGTCTGGTTGGTGTGCACAACATCGTCCCAGAACGTGGGAGTGAGTGATCAACTCAATGGAGCTATAAAGCAAAGGTTAACATGTTATCAATTTAGTCAAGCAGTAATGATAAGACAATACAACAAGCATTCCTAAGTACTCTGATTAATGCAAGGATGTTATGTATTAATGATGTATGCCCTCCCCTGCACTCCCTCTACGAACTTCATCTCACGGTCGCGGCATGCATCCCTTCCACAATGCTCAACTCCAATGCTAAAGGCACATGCAATGCGGTGCATGAACATGATTACCGAGTTCTTATTAGACCTTTTCATATAGTAGGATTGAGAAGCTAAGGTACCTCCCTTATATCAATTCCCAAACAATGATCCATTCTAGGGTCGTCAGTCCTAATAAATCTCATACGAAGTTGCGGTTCTCGGTCACTACAAAGGGCTCATCACCTGATCAGTGTAGGCCTAGTTTATACTCTAGTTGCTATGGAAAGGCTCGTCGCCTCAACGCAGTCTCAAATTATGCTTGAGGTCACTACAAAGGGCTCGTCACCTGATCAGTTTAGGCCGACAACTCGAATACAGTGTCCCATACTACCGTATTCGGCTCATGAGGTGGTGTTGCTCACTGGTCACTATGAGGAGGCTCGTCGCCCTAACGTAGGCCGACAGCTCAACCACGGTGTCCCATACCACCATGTTCGGCTCATAAGTCTTAGCGGATCGAGGTACCAAGGTCAACGGGGTTTCCACTGGTGAGTTTGGTACCTTAGGTTCAAGCAGTAGCGTCCATACATGGTGAACATACATCGAGTCAATCGGGTTGCTTGACAAGCTCGACTTGTACGAGCATACATCGAGCCGATCGACATGGAGCGCGTAAACACTCTGCGTGGCCTAACCACTGTCGACTAGCAGCGTATGACTCAGATTCATCGGACGTGTTTGTCGTGGCTAAGTGGTACGACCACCTATCGTAAGCCATTACCCATTGCCTGAAGTACCTCGTAGCCCCAATCACACTCCAAACAATAACATTCACATATAGTAAGCCAAAATAACATGTGGCAACTGAAATCAAATACAGATCTCACATGGGCATTTCAACAAACACATAGGGTACATGTTAGCATACATAGGCATTTCAACCATAAAACACGTAGTAGCGATATAAGTCACATAAAGGAAACTATAGCCGTAGTTAAGGGAATTGAGAATGCTATCTCAACACCCTCATTACATGCATTTCAACAAGTATTTCCTCATTGAGGCATTTTATCAAACACTTAGACTACACATATTACATACATGTAATAACTTAGTTAAAACACATATTATAGCAAATACTTTCACAGAGGAGATACCCCGTATACAACGATCATCCATTTACAATCAATAATCATGACAAGCACGAATCATAATTCCATATTCATTCGAACATATCAACAAACACATGGATTTCACTATATTCAACATAGTTCATATATACGTGTAAAGTGTGGGAAACATCGTATCTAAGCATATGACAGCATTCAATCAGTCATAAATCATTAACTGACATTGAAAGCCTTGAAAACCATAACCTAAACATTTATAGTCTGCACCTTTCACCGGTAGACTCCTAACGAACTCAGTTTAAAAGCTAAGTCTTTGTCTACGGCACCACAACAACCTATAACATGAAATAGGTTAACTATTTCATCACTTATACATTTTCCTTTGTTGATAGTGTCATAAAGGAAGGTGGTCAGGGTTAATATAGGATTTTTCTGATTCTTCGTAAATCCAAGGAAAGAATCTCCGGAAGAAACGCTGACTCTCTTACTTTCTCTCTCTTTCCTTCTCTTTTCTCTCTTCTCTCTCTTAGGGTTTTCCAAATTCATAAGGAATGAGAGAGAGAGAGGGTTTAAGACCCTTATATAGGTTCAAACGTGAGCTCAATGGCCCCAGGGCCATGTATACTTAGGTTATAGCCAAAACCCATCTGTTTCGGCTCAACGGAGCACTTCTGGAAGCCCCTTTTCTGCGTGCGGTCGGACTTAAGTTCCTTGATATTGGATCTAGGTTGAGTTAAGTTTTTAGTCCGATCGGGTTTACAGATCGACCGTGGCGGACCAGTTTCAGTTCAACGGTCACCGATACTCGATCAGGGCCACAAGTGTACTGACATGTGTTGAAAACTTTTCCTGATCCGAGGGTGTAATTAGATCAGATTCTGACGGTCTGAATCCTTAGATTTGGCTTGCAAGTGAACGACTCAATTCACTTAAGTTTCAGTTCACTTTCTAAAAGTATTCATGTTTCTCACACACTTCACTCCGGCTCAAGATGTGCATTTCTAGGTACCGTTAGGACTTAATTTCTGAGGTGATTGTCAAGTCCATGAATGCGGTCCTACCCGTATGGTTTCGCAGTAATCGGACTTTCGACGCGCGGTCCAGGTCCGATATGGAGTCTCAAGGTGCTCCCGAGAGCAACCGGGTTTAGAGATTGATCCTAGATTTCAGGGTAATGCAGCGCCAATGATTCTGCACGTCTTGAGTCTTGCAGATCATATATAAAGTGGGTAGTGCTAATTTTACAGGTACTCTAGTGTAGCACTAGCTAATTCTCATCTAATTTCTAAAGGATTTGGTCCTAAGTGATTTCTACCTGAGGGGATACTCGGGTCTTTGTACGGATTTTTTCAAGACGTTAT
Organism: Magnolia sinica; assembly: GCF_029962835.1. Taxonomy (NCBI): domain Eukaryota; kingdom Viridiplantae; phylum Streptophyta; class Magnoliopsida; order Magnoliales; family Magnoliaceae; genus Magnolia; species Magnolia sinica. The sequence goes on from NC_080580.1 coordinate 67,812,640, forward strand.
AATCTACCCTCCTTAAAGAAAAATTTTATCCTCGAAATTAGTACATTCTCGTACTCCTCGAGAATCTGAGAGTAGTTCTTGCGGACATCAGCTTCAGTTTCCCAAGTAGCCTCTTCCTCAGTGTGATGCGTCCATAATACCTTCACCAGCGGAATAACCTTACTGCGCAACACCTGCTCCTTCCTGTCTAAGATACGCGTTGATCGCAGTACATATGTAGCATCCTCACTCAACTGTACTTGCTCCCACTTGATAATGTGGGAAGGATCAGGAACGTATTTCTTCAGCATGGACACATGAAATACATTGTGCACGCCTACGAGTGGTGTGGGCAAAGCAAGGCGGTATGTTACCACCCCCACTCGATCTAGTACCTGGAATGGGCTAATAAATCGTGGCGTGAGCTTCCCCTTCTTCCCAAACCGAAGAACTCCCTTCATGGGGGAAACTTTCAGAAATACATGATCCCCGACCTCAAACTCTAACTGTCGCCGCCTCGTATCGGCGTAGCTCTTCTGTCTGCTCCGTGCTACCAGGAGTCGATGCTTGATACTGTCGATCTTCTCTGAGGTCGCCTGAACTAACTCTGGGCCAATCAGGCTCTTCTCACCAACCTCTGCCCAGCAATACGGCGCCTGACAGGGACGCCCATACAAGGCCTCATAGGGAGCCATGCCAATACTCGCCTGGAAATTGTTGTTATACTCGAACTCTGCATAAGGAAGACAATCGTCCCAACTGTCCTTAAAATCAAGTACACAAGCTTGCAACATATCTTTCAACACCTGATTTACCCGTTCTGTCTGTCCGTCAGTCTGTGGGTGGAACGCGGTACTGAACTTCAGTTTTACACCCATCACTTCTTGGATACGATTCCAGAAGATAGATGTAAATCGCGTGTCTCAGTCCGACATGATCTCCAGAGGAACTCCATGCAGACGTACAATCTTCTTGATGTACAACCTGGCTAACTCGTCTGTTGAGTTCAAAACTCTGATAGGGAGGAAATGAGCCGATTTCATTAACCGGTCCACGATTACCCATATGAAGTCATGCCCCTTCTTCGTCTTCGGTAGCCCTGATATAAAATCTATAAAGATGAAATCCCACTTCCATTCAGCTATGGGCATGGGCTGAAGCAGTCCAGGAGGTCGACAGTGTTCAGCCTTGACCTGCTGGCAGGTGAGACAACAGGACACGTACTCTGTTATGTGGGCCTTCATGTTGTCCCACCAGTACGACCTCTTCATGTCATGGTACATCTTCGTACTGCCAGGATACATTGTCATCCTTGAATCGTGAGCAGCCTCGAGGACTTCCTTCCTCAAGTTAGGAAGATTTGGGACGCATAGGCGGCCACGATAATGTAAGCCTCCATCCGTACTAACGCTCCACTCGACGTCCTCATCATCGCTAGCCTGCTCTTGAAGTTCAACAATCACCCATCGTCCTTCTGGGCCTCAATGATCCTATCATCAATAAGTGATCGCACACGAACATACGCGATGCTCTCAAATGGCTCCTCCAGAGTGAGCTTCTGCTCGAAGTCTTGCACGAACTCTACCATACCCTATTCTACCACCATCAGCAGAGCCGCAAACTCTATGGTCTTCTTGCGGCTCAACGCATCTGCCATAAGGTTGGCCTTGCCAGGATGGTAGGAGACCTCGAACTTAAAGTCCTTCAAGGTTTCCATCCACCGTCGCTGCCTCATATTCAAGTCCCTCTAAGTGAATATGTACCTAAGGCTCTTGTGGTCACAAAAGAGCTCAAACTCCTCTCCGTAGAGGTAATGTCTCCAGAGCTTCAGTGCAAAGATGATGACCGCTAACTCTAGGTCATGTGTAGGGTAGTTCTCCTCATATTTTCTCAACTATCTCGAGGTGTAAGTAATCACCCTGTCCTTCTGCATAAGAACACAGCATAGACCAACGCGAGACGCGTCGGTGTATATAGTATACTTAATCCCTTACTCTAGCAATACTAGCACAGGGGCGGACGTTAGCTTATCCTTCAGCTCCTGAAAAGCTGCTTCCGCCTTCTCATTCCAGGCAAACTTCAGATCCTTCCGTGTCAACTAAGATAGCGGTCTAGCAATCTTGGAGAAGTCCCTAATAAATCGATGATAGTACCCTGCCAGACCAAGAAAGCTCCTCACCTCAGTAACCGAACCAGGCTGCTCCCAGTCCTGGACCGCGGCTACCTTAGCGAGGTCAACTGATATCCCTTCCTTGGGCACCACATGTCCCCGGAACTTGACTTCTTCTTTTAAGAAGTCGCACTTATTGTACTGTGCGAACAACTGGTTCTTCTTCAGAGTACCCAAGACTGCTCACAGGTGTTCCTCGTGCTCCTCCCGACTCTTAGAGTATATCGGAATGTCATCAATAAACACAATGACGAATCGGAACAGAAACGGCTGAAACACCCTGTTCATCAAATCCATGAACACGGCCGGTGTGTTCGTAAGACCGAACGACATTACGAGAAACTCATAGTGCCCAAAACTGGTTCTGAAAGCCGTCTTCTGCACGTCCTCATCCTTAACGTGCAACTGATGATACCCTGACTACAGATCGATCTTCGAGAAGTATCATGCCCCCTTCAACTGATCAAATATATCATCTATCCTGGGTAAAGGATACTTGTTCTTCACCGTTACCTGGTTCAACATGCGATAGTCAATACATAGTCGCAGTGAACTGTCCTTCTTCTTTACAAACAACACAGGTGCTCCCCAAGGAGACACACTGGGTCGTATGAAGCCCGCATCTAATAGATCATCAATCTATTTTCTCAACTCCTCCATCTCACACAGAGGCATGCGATACGTGGGTAGCAAAATGGGTGTCGCACCGGGCGCCAGGTCGATAGTAAAGTCAATCTCGCGCAGAGGAGGTAGTCTAGGTATCGTCCTGAACACGTCCTCAAACTCCAGGACTATTGGCATGTTCCCTAACATTGGCCCATCAACATGCTCTAGTAAGGTAGCGTAACAACCAACACGACAGGGCCAACTGACCTGCACTGGAAAAGTAAAGACCGTGCCCTCAGGTCCGTAGGCTGTCACGACCCTGGTCTCGCAATCTATCTCTGCCCTCATCTCAGTGAGCCAATCCATAACGAGGATAACATCGTAGTGCCATAGCGGGGCGACGATTAGGTTGACATGCATTGTCCTGCTACCCAAATCTAATGAACATGCCTCACACATCTTGGTAACATCCGATGAGGTCCCAGTAGCGGTGAGGATCCTCACTCCCCTCGTAAGAGTAGTAACCAATCTCAGCCGCTTGACTGCGGTGCATGATATGATCGAAACAGTGGACCCGGTGTCCACCAATAAAAAGACAGGCGTACCTTGAATTTGTGCCGTGACTTCGAAAGCCACAGGTGCTACATATGATGCCTAGGAGGCCTCAGCTATAAGTGAGTGCACTCGAGCCTGCCGTGAACGGTTCGGCTATGGCATCATAGGCCATTGAGGTAGACTAAAATGAGGTGTCGACAGTCAGAAGGAGGGGCGTGTAGGTGCTGTCCGTAGAGGTGGAGCGGAGATAGCCTGAGGCATCGGGCAGTTGATCCTCTGAGGCAGTGAGAATTTGTTGTCCCTCATCCTGGAGAAGCAATTTGTCTCTGTATGGCCTGACCTCTTACAGTAGGTACACCACACGTCTGATTACCTCGTCGGGGCTAGAGGAGCCATAAGCCTGGGTGGTGAATCTGCACGCGGCCTCTTACCGAGAAACGGTCTGCTCGAAAGATCCGGTCGCGGCCTAGGAGCCATAGGTGCTCGCATACAGGACTGTCTGTCCCCGTCCTGCTCCGCTCGAATAGACATGCTCACTAGCTTAGCATAGCTGGGTATGCTAGCACAGCACATCTTCGAGCAGATCTCGGGTCGCAGACCCTCAGAAAATCACCGCATGCGCATCGGCTCATCGGCCAATATCAACGAAGCGTACCTGCCCAGCTCCGTGAATCTGTTCTCATACTCCGCCACTGTCATCCCTCCCTGTCGAAGGTGAAGGAACTCACTCTCCTTCTCGTGGCGATAAGTGAGGGGATAGTACTTCTCGTGGAAGCGGGTCTCAAAGGCTACCCACGTCCATACATATCCGACCACAATAGTACGGAGAATATTATCTCACCATAAGCTGGCCTCCTTCTCAAACATGAAGGTGACTAGCTTAACCTGCTCTACCTCAGTGCAGTGCAGCGGCTTTAGCATCTTAGAGATGCGGTCAAGTCAATACTCGGCCTCCTCGGGCCGGTGAATACGTGCAAAAGTAGGAGGGCGCAAGCATTGGAATCGCTCAAACTGGCCGCTGCACCTGCATTCCCAGCAATGGGCACAAATGGAGCAGGCGGAGCTGCACTCATGCTCTAAGCAAAGAAACCCCCCAGGGTGGCCAAGAGCTGCTGCTGCTGCATCAATAACATCATCTGCTCCAACCTATCAATAGGAGCGCCTGAGGCATGTTGGGCACCGAGGTGGACGCACGGTTCTGCTCCCGCAGGCGTCGGCCCATTAGTGGGGCCAGTGGCCGGCTGAGAATCCGGCATAGTGTCATGAGTAGGGCCCAAACTAGGGTCCGTCTGACTATTGCTTAGGGGAGGAGCCCCATCAATCGAGTCGGCAGGAGTGTGACGTGCCGCAGTCTGTGCGGCCTTAGGTGGCATTCCCTATATACAACATAAGGTGCAACCCAAGTCAGATTCAGCATAGTCACAAACTCGAACACAGCATTCACGCACAACTTAAGGAAACCTCATGTATTTTATTTACCAAAATTGTCACAATACATGAGATGCAGTATTACATGGATCATGACGGAAGATGCATGTGAGCTAATATAAAAGGCTCCAAACACTTAAAACATGCTAACTATTTGACCATAGTACTAAGCCTAACAAGGTTATACATAGAAATAAAGAAAGAAACACACAAAGCAACTAAAAGGACGACTACGTGCAGGACTAGTTGTCAGAATCTGGCGATGGTGGAGGTGCACTCTTGTCCTGTACATAGCACAGGATGGACCTCAAGATGCGAGACACCTTCTTGAATTTCTATTTCATGAAGGCCTCGATCTCTTCAACCTTGGATCGGATCTGCGTGATCTCCTATCGCAGGGCAACTTGGCCCTCTTCCAGTTGAGCCAAGAGGGCCTCCCTGGCAGCCCAATCACTGTCACGCTCTCGCGTAGCAGTAGGAGGAGATCCCTCATCAGTGTCCTGGGCTTCCTCTTCTTCCTCGGCCTGCACTTCTTCTACCTCATCTCTGTCTTCCTCATCACTCTCTTCCTCTTTGCTCTCCATCTCATCCTCACTCTCGTCGAGTCGGGCTTGACGCTGACGTGGCCCAATCCTATGTTGTTGAGAGTGGTGTCGTTGATGAAATGGATTGGCACAGGGAGTTCTGCGCCAAGTCTATAGGCAAATTCACGCGCAAGCTTGCATATAAGTCGACCGAAGGGGAGCGAAATGGACGTCCTGGAAGAGCGCACAGTCTGCACTATCTGTAGTAGCACATACGTAGGCACGCACAACTTCTCTCCCTGCCTAGCTGTATAGAAAGTCTATCATCAGGCGTGTGCAGTCGCTGTGATTGTTCCACCTGGGATACACGTATGTGAAAATGTGGTGGAGCAGGAGGAAGTCGTCGGTCATATTGGATGCTAAGAGACTATTGTTTGAATTCCAGTGGGCCAGTTGGCCACAAAGGAATCGCGTGTGGCGATATCTTTCACGTGCACTCTGAATATTCTTCTCGCTAGCATGGACCTCACCAAGTGGCACTCCCATAAGTCGGGCTATCAAGCCAGCATTGACTGTGAGATGTCGCCTTCCCACAAGAAATTTGAACTGCAAAGGCTCTAACGTTGGCTCCCGAATGTGCGCGTAGAAGGCTCGGACAGTGTTTACATTGACCTTTGTCTTACCCTCAAATACGGGACCCCACCCGGCCTCGACCAGGCGGTCCATCAACAGATATTCCCCAAAGAGCTTCTCATCTGCGTGTGCTTCAAAAAAGACCCTACGGCCATGAAATCTTCCATGAGATAGCTATGCCAGTAGAGCCCTGTCAATGGGAGCCTCGGGATCGAGATCCCGCTTGGTCCTTATCTCTCAATCGATGCTTGTACTTGCGGTAGCGCCTCTCGGTCTCCTTGAACGAGTGGGGCAACTAGGCCCGGCTTCATCTATGTGAGCCCTCTTCTTCCCCATGAGGGAAAGAAGTGTGGAAAGTGAAAACATGGCCACCACAAGCTCAAAAAGGGCCATTTGAGTGAGATAACAATGGGGAATAAGATGGGTTGTAGGACTTGAAGATATATGACTCCTAAATGGAAGGTTTGTGCAGTCAAATCGAAGAAAATGAGAGAGATAGGAGGTGGGTGTTGATAAAAATGGTGGAGGGGTGTAAGTCTGGAAGGAAAATAAAGAAATGGGAGAATGAAGGGGAGATTTGAGAAGGGAAATGGAGGTTTTGGGGAGAAAGGAGAGCTTGGAGGTGTGTCAAATGAGGGAGGGGAGCAAATGAAATGGAAAAACTCATTTCTACTCAATTTGGTGGGCCACACAGTAGCCCACACGCGTCGGCCCACCCGGCCTGTGCCGGTCCGTCCGGGCGGCGAGGGCTCGCTGATCCAGCGATGCCATCACCGGTCCCTGGACTAACCGGCGATGGCTCGCCCCCTGGGTGATGCCATCCCCCCCCCCCGGGTGCCAAATACATGCAGGGTCCACTTTGGATCCCCCCGATTGCCCCGTTTAGCCCCCGACTCCATTTCGGGTTCCCACTCGTGTATATTTGCGTTTCTTGGGTCGTTTGAGGTTGGAATGGGTTAGATCTTCGTCTAAACCCATTGATTGACAGTTTAGAAGTGGTCTGGGATCGCCTTAAGTGATCACGGGTGCGTACAGGCCCCAATTCTAAGGGTCAATTTCATCGTCGGCGAAACTGGAAATCCTACGATCATTTCTATGTTATATCGCACCCTCCTAAGTCAGACTACGTCAGTGTGCATCGTGTGACCATAACTCGAGTCCAGTTTAATCCAACTCATGCTCCGATACCAACTTATAATGCCTTGAAAATTCGGGGTCCAGCATAGGCCCAACTCCCGAGTTCCAATACATCACTTATGCAACATAGATAATGATGATTAGATGTTGTCCCTATTAGTGTATTAAGTATGAATGGGATTATACCAAAACAGAATATCATACTCCAGAGACAAGTGAGTTTTGTAAGCAAAAGATTGTAATACATGTATAAGATATATGAACTGTAGTAGGTCTCCGAAGTGTGATTATATTACCAGGTCAAATATATACATGTATACTCCTAAAATGTACAGAATGAATATACATGTGTGCTCCAAAATACAGAATAACAATGTAAGGGCATCTAGCCAATGTCCCTGTAGCCCCCGGCGATCAGGACACGGCTCACATGAACTTGCCCGATAACTGCATGCAAGAGAATGCCTCCTCGTCATCCTCGAAGTCTGGTTTCGCCTCGTAGGCATTGCCACCACCTACAGCTAAGACAAAATCTGATTGGTGTATACAACACCGTCCCAGAACGTGGGAGTGAGTGATCAACTCAGTGAAGCTATAAAGCAAATGTTAACATGTTATCAATTCAGTCAAGCAGTAATGATAAAGCAATACAACAAGCATTCCCAAGTACTCTGATTAATGTAAGAATGATATGTATTAATGATGTATGCCCTCGCCTACACTCCCTCTGCGAACTTCATTTCACAGGCGCGGCATACATCCCTTCTACAGTGCTCAATTCTAACGCCAAAGGCACATGCAATGCGGTGCATGAACATGATTATCGAGTTCTTATTAGACCTTTTCATATAGTAGGATTGAGAAGCTAAGGTACCTCTCTTGTATCATTTCTCGAATAATATCCATTCTAGAGTCGTCAGTCCTAGTAAATCTCATACGATATTGTGATTTTAGGTCACTATAAAGGGCTCGTCACCTGATCGGTGTAGGCATAGTTTATGCTCTGGTTACTACAGAAAGGCTCATTGCCTCAACGCAGTCTCAGAGTATACTCGAGGTCATTATAAAGGGCTCGTCACCTAATCAGTGTAGGCCGACTACTCGAATATAGTGTCCCATACCACCTTATTCAGCTCATGAGGAGGTGTTGCTCATTGGTCACTGCGGGGAGGCTCGTCACCCCAGCGTAAACCGATAGCACGACCACGGTGCCTCATACCACCATGTCCGGCTCATGAGTCTTAGCGAATCGAGGTACTAAGGTTGACGGAGTTTTCACTGGCGAGTTTGGTATCTTAGGTTCAAGCAATAGCGTCCATACATGGTGAACATACATCAGGTCAATCGGGTTACTTGACAAGCTCGACTAGTACGAGCATACGTTGAGCCGATCGACATGGAGCGCGTAAGCACTCCGCGTGGCCTAACCACTGTCGACTAGCAGCGTACGACTCGGATTCATCGGGCGTGTCTGTCGTGGCTAAGTAGTACGACCACCTATCGTAAACCATTACCGATTGCCTGGACTACCTCGTAGCCCCAATCACATTCCAAACAATAGCATTCACATATAGTAAGCCAAAACAGCATGTGGCAACTGAAATCAAATACAGATCTCACATGGGCATTTCAACAAACACATAGGGTACATGTTAGCATACATAGGCATTTCAACCATAAAGCACGTAGTAGCGATATAGGTCACATAAAGGAAACTATAGCCATAGTTAAGGGAATTGAGAATCCTATCTCAACACCCTCATTACATGCATTTCAACAAGTATTTCCTCATTGAGGCATTTTATCAAACACTTAGACTACACATATTACATACATGTAATAACTTAGTTAAAACACATATTATAGCAAATCCTTTCACAAAGGAGATGCCCCGTATACAACGATCATGCATTTACAATCAATAATCATGGCAAGCACGAATCATAATTCCATATTCATTCGAACATATCAACAAACACATGGATTTCACTATATTCAACATAGTTCATATATATGTGTAAAGTGTGGGAAACATCGTATCTAAGCATATGACAGCATTCAAGTCAGTCATAAATCATTAACTGACATTGAAAGCCTTGAAAACCATAACCTAAACATTTATAGTCCGCACCTTTCGCCGGTAGACTCGTAACGAACTCAGTTTAAAAGCTAAGTCTTTGTCTACGGCACCACAACAACCTATAACATGAAATAGGTTAGCTATTTCATCACTTACACTATTGGAAACCCTAAAATAGATTAGGGTTAGGTTTACTTACCTAAGAACGGAATCAGAATCACCAGAATAGCGATACAGGAATGGTGGTTAAGCACGTGGAGCGGTGGGATTGAATCCCAGGAAAAAACGCCGACTCTCTCTCTCACTTTCTCTCTCTTTCCTTCTCTTTTCTCTCTTCTCTCTCTTAGGGTTTTTCAAATTCGTATGGAATGAGAGAGAGGGTTTAAGACCCTTATATAGGCTCAAACATGAGCTCAATGGCCCCATGGCCATGATATACTTAGGTTATAGCCAAAACTCATCTATTCCGAACCAACGGAGCACTTCTAGAGGCTCCTTTTCTGCATGCTGTTAGACTTAAGCTCCCTGATATTGGATCTAAGTTGAGTTAAATTTTTGGTCCGATCGGATTTACAGATCGATCGTGGCGGACCAGTTTTAGTTCAACGGTCACCGATACTCGATCAGGGCCACAAGTGTACTGACATGTTAGATTCTGATAGTCTGAATCCTTAGATTTGGCCTGCAAGCGAACGACTCAATTCACTTAAGTTTCAATTCACTTTCTAAAGGTATTCGTGTTTCTCACACACTTCGCTCCGGGCTCAAGTTGTGCGTTTCTGGGTACCGTTAGGACTTAATTTCTGAGGTGGTTGTCAAGTCCAGGAATGCGGTCCTAACCATATGGTTTCGCAGTAATCAGACTTTCAACGTGCGGTCCAGGTCCGATACGGAGTCTCAAGGTGCTCCCAAGAGCAACCGGGTTTAGAGATTGATCATAGATTTCAGGATAATGCAGCGCCAATGATTCTACACGTCTTGAGTCTTACAGATCATATATAAAGTGGGTAGTGCTAATTTTACAGGTACTCTAGCGTAGCACTAGCTAATTCTCGTCTAATTTCTAAAGGATTTGGTCTTGAGTGATTTCTGCCTGAGGTGATACTCTGGTCTTTGTACGGATTTTTCCGAGACGTTACAGAGACTCAGGTCTGATTTTTGCCTATTCAGATGGTATTTCTCTACTAGGTGTATTGAACTTGGCAGTCGATGCATGCGAAGCTGGTTCATTACCTCCCCCTTGCAGACTGAGCGTCACTTCGGTTGGAGGTCGATCTTCAAGCATTCATCTGTCTAAGGGAACCCCATAGGCTATCTGGCCTTCTAATGTATTAATAGATTTAAGCTAATGGATGGGCTCTTCCACAGATTTTTTGATACAAGTATGATCTTGGGTGGGGGCATGGTCCCTCTCTAATGTATAGCCAATGCCTTGATCAAGTCTATAATTCCTAAACCTGGGTGGAGGGATCCAAATGGAGTGATTCACTGAGTAACCATGACGCACCAAATAGTATTGATGAACCCACTATCGCATCCAATCATATGAAACTTTAACAGAATGATCGTAACCCAGTAATATGAAGTGGGCCCTATGCGTATTGTAAGAAATTGCTTCCATATAAAGGCCCACTTATAAGGGCCGATCCTGTAACTCTGTTTGATTCTAGTTACTTCTTCACAAGTCTCTGGTATCGCTTGATCGAATCCGAATTGGCGTGCGAATCTGCTCATATAGTAGGGTTCACTCCAAATTTGTTGCTCTCTCTTAAAGGTAGACTACACGGTCGGATAAAGATGAAGAAATGAAGTTCGACTGGTGTTAGATAATTTTCATCCACTACTTCTTTGTCCTCCATATAGTCCATAATCGAGAATTGATGGAATGAGATAGATTCCAAACCCCTTATCTTGTCCAAAATCCAATCATATGTCTTCTTTATCATTTTCCTTTGTTGATAGTGTCATAAAGGAAGGTGGTCAGGGTTAATATAGGATTTTTTTGATTCTATGTAAATCCAAGGAAAATATACCTTGAGTGAACCGGCAAAGTAATGCCATGTTGTGTACACAGAGGAAGCTTCGATAGTGGGACGTTTACAATGAGTTGTGGTATCCCCAGTAGCTTCGTAAAGAGAGCAAAGTACTAGAGGAGCCAAAGAATACTTCCTCCATTCGCCATGGCTCAAGCGACTACAAAGAGAGTCGGTCTCATGGCGCCTGCCCATTTAGAACTCAGAAGAATTACAAAGCTTAACCAGTAGATCAAGAACGTTGCCAACTCAAATGATTTGGAAAAGTTACATGAATGTTTAATCTTCTACATAACACTCTCCAAATATTTGTTGGTACTGCCGGAGATATTGTGAAAAAAAGAATAAAATGTATAAGGGTTGAGAAGATAATGGGTAAAATGAGCAAGCTAAGTCGGATTAGTTATCTTCTTAACATCTGGAAATTTAGCCATTTCTTGGAAAAGTTCTATGATAGTCTTTAATATTTGAGGAATTTGGTTGACAGAAGAGAAGTAGGCAAACTCTTCATTAGTAGGCATATATTCATCAAAGAAATGACCGGTGATTAAGAGACTAGTCATTCTATATAAGTCCCAATGGGTGATACCGACTTCACCGATTGGGAGATGGAAAGAGTTGGTAGTGGGGTACTAGTAGTTCAGAAATTCTTTGAAGACATTGACGTCTTTGAAAAAAAATGTTGGAAGTGACTTCAATAGCATCTAGCAGACCAATCTTGATTAATGTGTCTAAGTGTCTCTTGCTGATGGTCTTGCCAAAGCGCTATAATATGCACGTGGCATAAGGAAGCCATGAGTACAAAACTCATCATTTTCTCAAAGCGTGGGGGTGTCATGCAAATGGAACCTCAACTGAAGAGTCTCAAAGTAATGAGTCGGGAAGAGTTCGTGAGGTTATAGCTCAGCATCAGGAAGCACTTTGGAGAAAATTTTCTGGCTCGCTGCCTACATCCACATTCAACTAAAGAACCTTCTAGAATGCCATACTTTTTCATAATCCAATGAGCTTGGAAAATAATTCTGTTATGAACTATTGTATTCATGGGTTCACTCTAAAGGATGGAATGGTGGTGACAGAGAGTTAGCGAGATCGCAACCATCTCATCCCTATAGGGACAGCTGAACTTAATTAAACTTTGAGACACCTTGACACTATCAGTAAGAATTCTGTAAGTGTTGCTTGTTAAACTCTTTGATTTTCTCTTAGAGTTGATCACTTTCACTCTGTTGCTTCTCTTTTGTGGAAGAGTAGGTGGAGGGAAGTCTCTCCATTTGGTAATCTAGTACTGTTGGTGCGAATATTCGCAGTACTTGTTAACCATTCCTCCCAGACAGATTCGGGACCTCTTTTGAGAAGTCTTTTAATTTTGCCAATGATAATAGCCATATTAATAGGACTTATTAGTCTTAAGATACGATTAGAAAAATCTATCTCTGGTGATGCTACTATTTTGAAAAGAGATGGGTGGTTGCTAGTCTTCATTTTTTTTTAGAATGACATTCCACAGACGAAGGAGATTGAGTAGGGTGAGAGGCCCCACTAGGATGTTGAGTTTGACTCCTTGTCTAATGAGATGGAGTTAGAGATCCTTCAGGAGTTGATGGAGTTATTTTTTGTATGTATTTCTGTTAAAGGAGAAAATGAGAAAAATTGCATAGTTCAAGTACTTGAAAGTATTTTTTTACCGAAGCAAATATAAGTTGCGGAGTAAAATAAGTTGCGCAAAGTCAAAAAGTTACGTGATCACACAACTGAGTGAGTGAGAGCGGAGTGAGAGTGATCCGAGAGAGAGTAAAGTGAGAAAAGAAAGTAAAAGTCTAGCTTTTATAGGTGTAGGCAGGAATAAGTTGAGAGGTTGTACAACTCACATCACGCAATATTTCGAAGTCGTGCCACTCATACTCTTTGAGAATTTTAGTTAAAGAAAGATTGATCAACCTTCAGTTCCATCCACCAGAAAGAAACCAAAGGAGATCAAGGGGGCATTTGTTGGAGTCAAAAATTCATTAATACACGTAAGTTGCGCAAGCACATGAAAGGGAAGCATTCAAGAAAGCATGCACGTACAATTTGAATAAATAGAGGAAGTTGAGCATATGGGAGTAATTGTTGTTGCGTGACCGCATAACTTAAATAAGTTGTGTGACCACGCAATTTGACCAAGAAAGCATCAAAATCAACCTTGCACAAATTGAGTAGATTGCGTGGAAGTTGGACTTCGTATTGTGAATGCTTATAAATATCCCTCATGTCTTCTCATTTGACACTTACTTCTAAAGAACTTGGAGTAATCAAAAGATCTTATCGAACAGAGGATTCGTAGATAAGTTACATGACCACACAACTTATCAGTCTAGCACAGCTGCACAACTACTTTGGAAGATAGAAAAAAAAAAGATTTTTTGAGCATATTCCTAAGTTGCAGACAATATCTTTTGCGAGTATATAGAAAGAGCTTAAAACTTGGTCAACACTATCATTTCAATGGATCTTCAACATGGAACGAAATGCTGCCAAAATTATTCTTTTCAATCATTATTTAATCCTTATTTTAGAATCAATGACAATGTAAGAAATGTAATAAGAACTCAAATTGGTAAAGTGCCAATGAATGTTCTTCTACTCAAGTTTGTCTATTCTTAGAATGTAAATATTCCAAAACTATTTTTTTATTAAAATAGACATCGAACTTCAGATCAACTCTTATACCTCCACCATATCCTTCCAGAACCTAAACATCCCTTCATCATTCAACCTCATCCTCTGATGACTTTGGATAGATAAAGTTGGTGCCATCCTATCGACCCTCCACCAGAGAATCAAGTACATCCTTAGGTATAAGGTACTTTCCATTCTAACGGACCCTAAACAAAATTTGCCCATGGAATCAGCCTATCCAGGAGAGCCCAATGGCCCAATCATTGATGCTTGGGGCCCAGAGAGAGATAGCTTGTGTCAAAGTTTATGATTCCAGGCAGTAAATCATGTGCATGCGTCTCCCCTCTCAAATCTAATCACATTTTCACTCCCTCCGAGTGCCAACTCCTAAACTATCGAAACGAACACCAAGACACCGCCAAGGTAGTCGAGGTATAAGAAAAAATGGGAAGGGCAGGTCTAGGATATGAGTCTCTCCTAGAATGGCATGCCAGAATTGGGATTACGGCTCCAATTTAAACCGAACAACAATGACCCCGAGCACCAAAGTAGGCAGACACAAGGTATGACCGAGTCTGAGAAGATCGGTCGTCTATTTAGCCACTCACTCAACGTGTAAATAGATTAGGCGATAGTCAGAGGGTGATGTTTGTCCTCTAATGATGGGTCACTCTTTTGCCTTCTCTAAAAAAAAGACTTTTCAGTTCAGATAAAGTGAAATGAGAGAGAATACCTTACAGTCGACTGCTATTAGTTTCTAAAGGATGCTCCTTCGATGATCGAATAAGGTTCAACGCACGAACTTAAACTCCAATTACAACTACGATTATCAACTACTGAATAATTATTACGAATTACACTATGGAATGTAAATGACAAGTGCTGAAGATAAATTGTTACGTTAGAAAAGTAATTTACTGGATGAAAAATGTAAATGATTATACTAAGGAGTGTAAATCGACAAGGATAATTGAAAGATAGATTTGGTTTGATTGGTTTGGGATTACACAACATTTTTTGCTTGATTTGTTTTTCTAGTTATAAGCCTTAATCCAACCATTCTGGATTCTTCCGATGTCCTGACGGTTGTGATAACCATTTCTGTTAGGCCCATGTCCTAGTGTCCATTCCGTTCCATCGGATCTTGCGGTCCCACCAGTCGCATTCCGGCAACCCGCGACTTGTAAATTTTATTTGCACGCAACCCTAAGTTATATCCTGTAAACCCGAGTCGACTCAGCCCAAGACCTGCGCCATTACGATCGCGCCATCGCCACGGTTCTAACGTCGCATCTCGTGCGCCAATCCAACGTCCAGATCATGAGATGTGGGTCGCACATGATCGTGGCTATGAACCGCATGTTGTGGGACCCACCTAACTCATGGCACATTTCCCTAGGTCATTATGAGGATGACATCACCCCTACACCTAGCCACTCTACCACCCTACTCCATAACCTCTTACATCTTATAAGAAATGATTATTTTTCTTCCCTATGAGCCATGCCATCTAACAACAAATCATGCCTAGCTAGCAGAGAGAGGCTAGCCACCATCATTACCCCTCTCTCTCTCTCTCCCTCTTATCTCTCTCTTCCTCCCTCTTTCTTCTTCATTTCTCTCTAGCAAGAGCCATGGATTCCTAAAAAAATCCAGCAATTTCCTCTCCCTAACCCTCTCAATCCAACCATCAAGACTTCATCTCAACCATTGAACCTTACTCCCTTAATGTATTGGAAGCCATTGGTGGAAGGACAAGAAGATTTGAAGGTGGGTGCCATGTTTAGGATAGATCTTCCATTGTTTCCTTGATTTTCTTGCTTAGGATCATGTAAGACCCACCAATCAATGGTGGAGATCTTACTTGAACCTTTGGATGTAGCTAATGGCCCATCTTAATGTATGCATGTGTATACAGGAGCTCATAGTGGCGGAGCTCCTCCCATCTTTGTCGTCTCTCTCTCTCTCTCTCTCTCTCTCTCTCTCTCTCTCTCTCTCTCTCCTTTTGGATGATGATGATGATCGTGTGTGTGGCCCATCTGATGTGCTCAACACATCCAGACTGTCAGCACGTGGGATAGTCTTGCTGTCCATTTTCTGGGCATAGGCTAGTCCGTCTTGTTGTTTTGTTTTACATAAATTCAAATCCAAGGGAAAGGCCATGAATATCTGTTTGTTTTGGATGTGTACGGCCCATCCAGATGGACCCCATTTTGATGTATGTGTTTTATACACTCTGTCCATCTGTTTGGACGAGGGGCTCACCCCACACATGTGGTACGTGTGGGGTGGGACCCACCTTGATGTATTTATTTTGTATCCACACCATCCATTGGATGGTACTGTTTGGAGCCAATTGTGATGTATGTGGCTTACATCCACACTGCCCGTCCGTTTTGGACTGTGTGGGCCCCTGCCTTACTGATGTGTCGTATAGCACGCCGTTCATCTGTTTTCTGAAGTGGGACCCACCTTAATGTATGTATTGTATATCTACACCGTCCACCTTTGGACGGTACCGTGTGAGGCCACCTTGATTGTATGTATTCTTTATCCAAACCGTCCGTCCAGGGGCTGCACGTTGAGGCCAACCATAATATATGTGTTTTATTCAAAGCCATCCATCCATTTTTTTTAGACGTGGCCCACCATGATCTGGACGGTGGGCCCTATCATGGTGCATGTGTTCATCCATGTTATCCACCATCCAGATATGGACGGTGAGACCCATACAATGTATGTGTTATATCCAAACCGTCCAGATCATGGGGCCTACCTTGATATATATGTGGCTTTGAGGCCTAATTTGATGTATATGTGGCCCATGTGGTGAGGCCCAATGTGATGCATGTATGGCCCTTGTTTGAGGCCCAATGAGATGTATGTGAAGCCCTTATGTGAGGCCTAATATAATGTATTTAAGGCCCATTGGATGAGGCCCATTAAGATGTATTTGAGGCCTAGGTATGAGGCCCATTGTGATGAAATTGAAGCCCTTGAGATGTGGCCCATTGTGATGTATTAGTGACCCATTTTGTGAGGCCCATTGTGATGTATATTAGGCCCATGTGTGAGGCCCATTGTCAAAGTATATCAATTCCTTATGTGAGGCCCATTGTGAAGTATATCAGGCCTTTGTGTGAGGCCATGGGCCCCACCATATGTTTTGGGCTCTATGTGGGCCACTCCTTGGGAGAAATATTGGTAAAATGTCCACATTGATGGGCAATGATGGTTAAATGTCCACATTGTGACCTTCCCGTAGGCCTTGTTCAGCGCATTCTCATCATTCTCTAAATGGCTTAATCCTAATCATTGGGCCCCATTAATATTGCATGATCCATCTATTCTTCTTGGGTTAACTCAAAATGCTGGGCCTACATTGATTGCCAGTAGGATTGTTTTGATCTTGGAGTCCGTCTAGGACTCATTTGGGCCCCCTAGGGCATCTAGCAGGCCACATGATAGTATGGTGAAGGAAGCCAGTTTCGGATCCTCAGGATTGTAGGTAGGGCACCTAGGCTGAACCTTGATAAGAGGAAAGTTCATCCTCGCCGTCGACGGATGGATCTATGCTATCGGATTTGGTATATCCACAACCGAGGGCCGATCTTTATATTATGGTTTAGATCGGCTGTTCATCTATGGACCTCGCCTTGTATTTAGGCCGGTTATCGATGCCGATTACGAGTATGTGACAGCATAGCATCATGATACATGCTCATATGCATCATCTACATGCTTGATATGAGATGTGGTTGACCACTACATATGCCATTGGGTAGGTTATTTATGGGACCCCCTGATAGGCGGAGTTGTCCCACATAAGCGCCCGGTATGCGTAAGATTGATGCATGATTGGATTGTATGACTCATGCATCTTGTATTGTATGTTGTGATTGTTGTACGCCCTAGCGACGTCAAGGCCATAGCCTCCATAGGCATATCGTGGATGGCAGGTTTGGACACCAAAAATCTTCTCTTTACATGGGGCGTGAAGGATGTCCCTGGGTGAAAGTCCCTAAACCTGATGGTACCAAAAGATGCTCCAACATCGAGACCGAGTAGATATATAAGCGTACGAATGCGGTATACCAGTAGGTCGCGTCTCCCACTGTATCATTGTCGGGAAGATGGTGTGGCTTTATCCGCCTGAGTGAGGGGGCATTAAGCTAGGCTAAGTTTGACCAGCTCGCAAGTAAGTCCGCTACTGACGAGCCGGGCAGATATTGATAGGTGGGTAGTGAGGTCTCTTTCACGTACTTGGTTGTGCGGCTAGGGAGGCGGTAGTCAGTGTGGAGTGTACTAGACCTTGGTGATATACATATTCCAGGGATGAGTTGTACTGATATGTGGTCCCCAAGGAGGACTAGTATGCTTGAGTTGCATCTCGCATATGACCCTGGCTATGTAGGCCTTACAACGCATAGCACTAGAATGGCCGATAACATTCATGCCTTGCATCACATAGCCTTGGTACAGCTAACTGCATTCATGGACTTATCAACATGTTTCCGTATTACTCTGATACTATATTCTTATTTTACTACCTTGCGCATATACTTTCACCATCCTCTAAGCTTTCTATAAGCTTATGCATGATTGATGTGAAAAGGTCGAGCTTAAAATCCTAGAGGAGGGAGAGGAGGGAGGGGGGTGAATAGGACTATGCCAAATTAAAAAATAAATGTGGAATTACAAAGATATACAAGAATTGATAGCACAAGTAAAGAGTAACCTCAAATGCACAAGTATTGAGAGGTTGATACAAACTGAGTTCTTAGGACAAGCTTACACCAAAAACCAAAGGCTTATGGTAGGACAACCTTACTAGAATGTTTTTAAGTATCAAAAACTCAAACTTAGAAAGAGGCAAAGGACATAAATTAAGTTATTACAACATTTACCACAAGTGCATAAAAGGAAATTACCCTATTCACTACAAGTGCATAAAGTAAATTACAATATTCACACACATAAACAAATACTATCATCCACCACAACTCCAGGAATTATAATGGTTCATTTATGTGTACACCAACTATTAGCAAACATCCACACAACTACTTCACTCCCATTATCCACACCCACGGGATATTGGCTTTCACTATGAAATAAGGTTTTTCAAGGTTCACCTTAACACCTTCACAATTGTGTCTTTCAAATGAGCTTATACAATTCCAAAAACTCCACAATGAGTTTTTCCTGGCTGAATCTCATAAACCACAAACTGTAGAAAATTAAATTGTACTTATCTGAAGATTCTTCTTTTGATGAAGTCCGGTAGAACCAATTCGATGTAGGCGAAGATGTTCAATGTCCAGTCTCACAAGTGAAAGGGTTTTAGGTCTAAATTAATTTTAAATTAAATCAATCTGGGTTAGCTTGATTTGATTTTGATCTCAAAAGAGGGTAAATCACAATTCCCTACTTTAATGAAATAGAGTTGAATAGAGATCACAAAATCAAATAACAAAAGTTATTAAAATGAATCTAAAATGAGCATAATATAGCTTAACAAATGCAGGAACTTATCTCTCAGAGTGATGGCTTGATTTAACTTGGAATGAATGAAAAATCTGAAATTCGTCCTCTATTTATAGGTAAAAATACTATTCACTCAACTGGTCTAAGGGTCAGTTCGACTGGTCGAAGGACCAACCAATTTTCAAAATTTTTGTCACGATAAGATAAGATCTTTACTCGACTAGTCGAGTAGCTTGCTCAATTGGTCGAGCAATGCACTCGACTGGTCAAGTGGGACAAAAAAACCTTGCTGGACTTTGAGTCGAGCCTGCACGACTGGTTGAGCATTGTTCACTCGACTGGTCGAGCAGTCTCCAGTACTGGTCGATAGTCCGATAGAAAATTTCAAAAATTTACAACTAATCTTGGACTGGTCAAGAAAACTCATGGACTGATCGAGCCAGAGCTTGGACTAGTCGAACAAAGACTAGGACTAGTCGAGAAAATGACGTATAAACTTATGAAATGACCCACATAAAATATGCAATAAATATGACTCATCCCATGGTCAATCTAGGGTCATCTGTACCTTGTTTGTGAGTTTGAACAATTGAAACATCGTTCGCTCTGCTAACTCATTCACTTGAAATACTTGAAGCTTGTCTTCAAATTCTTAAACTTGAGCTTGAACAAGGGCTTGAGTTCTTGAGTTTTTTAAGGTACTGAACTTGAAGATTAAACTTGAACTTAAGCCTTGAACTTGTACTTGTACTTAAGCTTGAGTTTTGAACTTCGACAATGCTCTTCAACTTGAATACGTAGAAGTGGACAACTTTAAAATGCACGAAGTTGATCTATTCATCTCATCAACACATGATACAAATTCTAAATAATTTGGCACAATAAAATTTGACAACTCTGGGTGCTAGATTTACAATATAGCATTTACATGATGCGTGCAGGTGACATCAGGATGCAGCCGTAGCTTAGCAGGAGCAGGAGCGTACAATCGAGTTTCAGGAGTTTTCGTTATTATTATCATTGTATTTCCCTTTATACGCATTGTACCTTAAAGTTTTTTATCATAGTGGATTTTGTGATGGTGCCTTGGTTATTGTTCGTGGGTTATGCTTATGGTTATGCTAGTTACAGAATAAACTCATGCTAAAAAAAATTCTCCTTGTTGGATCTTAGGATCGGAGCCTGGTATATGGGTGTTGGGGGCTGAGAATGGGGTACTACGGAGGCTGTCGGCGCCAGATTCGGTGATCGAGAATTTTGTGACTCAATTTTCGAGTTTGGGGCGTGAGCCACGTGACAGTTTATACATTACTCTGCTTTTAGACACTTCTCACGTTCTGCTTCTTTGAATCATTCTTCAACCACTTATTTGACAGTCATGCGAATTTGATCATTTATCATCCGTTACTTGGTCATCTGAACTCGGTCGCATACATCTCGATCATTTCAATGCAATTAATACGCCGTGGCTCCATTTCTCGAGATACAACCGTACATATCTGCAGAAGATCCTGCAACCATTGTACAATGACAGATCACATGTAATCAACTCTGATTGGCTGAAAATAGAACTCGGTCGAATATGATTAAATATCGGTAAGTTATGACACATGGTCTATAGATGTTCAGAAATGTACACGTGGCATGTATTAACTCAAATTTACTGTTACAAGCATGTAGAAATAAACAGGGACGGAGCTTTGGGCCTTTTTTTATTCCCCTTCCTTGTCTACCTAACTTTACTAAGCCCACAAATGCCTATAAGGAATACCATAAGGACTTCATCTCATCTGCCAACCTGCTGACACGTGTGATATCAAAGTTGTTCCCCAGGTGGGCCTGATCATGTATATCTTCTCACCCCAAAACAAAATATAGCCCATTTAGTAGGTGGGCCATAATGTCAGAAAGAGTTGGTCGAGTAAAAAATTGTTTAGTAAATGTGACCCACATGACAATTGGACTAATTTGTTTAAATCTAACGCGTGTGGTTGTGGCAGTTGTTCAAACATAAGATTTAAGCATTTGTTTTAAACTGGATGGAAGGTTCATATCTTGCTCATGTGTTCCATATTAGCACATGCTCTAACATTGAGATGGGTAGTATATAAGTCTCCACACACTGGGGAATTAGCAAACCTCTATGAGGCTATATTGTCCTAAGTTGAGTTCCTGCAACACAAAGCCCTGTGGGGCTCACTACATTGTTCGTGATAAAAAGCACCCCATCCATCACTTGTGGGTGTTCAATCTCCACTATCTCCTATAGTGTGGCCCACTTGTGGCTGTTCTTTTTCTTCATTTTTTTTTTTCGTTTTGGATCCTTGCATAGCTATTGTAAGATGATCAACAACTCTCCTCTCATTGGAATTTTACAAAAAATAGAACCATTACTAAAATCCCTTTACCTGTAATATGAAACATGACATTTTATCATGTTTCAAATTACAAATTACAACTAAAAGTTGTAATCGAATTATAACGTGCAATTTGATTAGAAGCAAATACACCCATCCAAACATCTTATGTAATCTGATTACCTATAATTGGATTACCACTGATGGATTTTTGTTCATTAACCCCAAGTGCAGGGTTGTGATGTAGTAATAACTCGATGAGATCGAGGTCGAATCCAAAGGGAACGGGGAACACAGTTTAGAGCTAATATAAGTCTAATGTGTTGGTTTAGGTTTTTAATCTAGTGATTTAGGAAAGAATTTTAAAACAAACAAATAAAATATTAAGGATCTAGGAATCCACTCATATCAATCTCAATATTTAATTTATTGATTCAATGTATATCTCAATTGGAATCGAAGTCCTATCCTATCAAATTGAAAGATAATTCGGTTAAACCATCATTCATGTGTCAAAACGGATTTGAACTTCATTGAATTGGTTCCCACATAAATCATCAACATATTGATCGTGGTGAATTCAAAGTATCTACCATGCCCGGAGTCAATGATAGATCAATGGATTTTACAGATCAATCCATTGTAAGAGAGATAAGAAACTATTCTTAGCTTTCCTAAGCATCTAATGTTCCCGGAGTCGACAATTGATCAAAATAAACTAGGAATAAATCTTCATTCAAACCAAACATCGACGAATTGTTCAACATTCAAATCGAGTAACTTGAATCAAAGTAAAATAAATATTAAGAACAATTACAAGCTTCATCCCTTAGGCTTAGTTAAGAGATTAGCTAGTCATAGTTAACTCAAAAACTAAGAAAAAATTATAAGATCTACGGAATCCATGAAGAAATCGAAGTGGAAGAACGTTATTAGCACTCCACCTATGCCTTCTTTTCCTTTTCAAACCCTAAAAGATGATTTGGAATAGTTTAGAGATTCCTTTAAATAGTTTTAAACTCAATCTTTTGCACTGCCTCAGAAAAGTTTACAAACTGACTTTGAATTTACGGTGTTACCACGTCTTCGATGGCACACTCGATGACATCAAACAATCCTCTGATGGAATCGAAGGGTGCATGAATATGCTAGTAAGAAAATTGAATTTTCATTGATTTTTATAATGGGATCGAAGTGGCTTCGATGGCATCAAAATTGTCCTCGATGGCATCGAAGTTTGTTTCTGTAATTTTTCAAGACTATGTTTTTCTGGCCTTTAAATTTTAAAATATTATTGTTCTAGCCCTGAATTTTCATCATTCCATTTCCTTTGTTTCTTCACTTCAAATCTTCGATTCATTTCATTCCTTACTTTGTTTCCTTGGATCTTTGGCATGTGAATTTTTTATTAATGACTTCCAAATCTCTAATTATTTATTATCTTCTTTTAAGCTCTAAATTCATCATTTTAAGTGCATATTCATCTTAGACTTCTGAATCTCCTCACATGACAAAAACATATATAATTAAATCGAATCAACACTTAAATGCCAAGAAAACTAATGTAATTGAAAGGTTAGATATATAATATTTAAGTCTTAACACATACCACAACCAACATTTTTCTAGTCTCGAGCAAAACATGTAAAAGATATTTCGAAAACAAAAGAATGATTTGCATAAGTTCAAGCGGTTCTAAACACAATCCAAATTATAAAAATATAAAATACATTAATCTTGAGTACTATCTTATCCTAAACCATAGCACTTTGTAAATATCTCAATCACGTTCTAAGCATTAATCCTATAATAAGAATAATTCTAAACATTGAGTTCTTTGAGTGTATATTGAAGTCTAAACTTGACACAACCAAAGATTCAGTTATCTACTTTCACGATGACATTGATAATCAAAAGAGTTCAAAACAACCAAAAATTCTCTTACAGTTTAACACTCTACTCTTCTAGCTTTCGATTTTTCCATCGACTGCTTTCACATTATTTTCACTTTTTTCTTCTTTAAATAGTCCTTAATAAACTTTGATAGGTAGACCTTTTCGACGACTACTGTATTTTTAACTAGGTATTATTTCTTTCTTTCTTTTTTCCAATTTTTTATTTAACATGATGGATAAATTCTCCAAATTTGGTTCCTATCATTCTTAATAATCATCAAGTTAACAATTCAATTTCAAACTTAAACTTTAATGTGTAAGCTACATGTGATATGTGAAATCATGACTCAATTAATGTTTAGAACTTTAAATCAAGAATTAATAACTCAACTTAACTTATGAAATCTACCAAATAACTAAGATTTAGATTTAAAAATCCTTAACATTAAGTATCTTATCATTCTAATCTTCAGTTTATCTTTAAAATCACTTAAATTCACCGAAATTTTTAAAAATTTTGAAGAATTTTATTGCTCAAAAAATTAACAAATTCAACACAAAACAAAATCGAAGAATTTTCAAAGGAAACCTAGCCCCCAACCTAAAATC
Organism: Magnolia sinica; assembly: GCF_029962835.1. Classification (NCBI taxonomy): domain Eukaryota; kingdom Viridiplantae; phylum Streptophyta; class Magnoliopsida; order Magnoliales; family Magnoliaceae; genus Magnolia; species Magnolia sinica. Next base: position 67,836,794 of record NC_080580.1, read on the forward strand.
TACATTGTCCTCAATATATAAGTATATGCAATAAAAGTAATATTGAGAGTAATGAAAATAAAGAGGAGTAGATAAGAAGTACCTGAAAGTCGATAAACAAATGGGTTAGCGCGATCTTCCTATCTAAAGATGTTTTAGGAACTATACTAGACCTAATAAAATAAATTAATCTTAATAAAATAAATTAATCCTAGTAAAGCAATAAATTCCTAATTCTAAACTAGGAAAGCAATGAAAAACTACTCATTCTTGATAGATAGGTTTATCCTCTGGTTAGTATCTCAATAAATTTCTCAGTATGTTTCTCAACAAAATCATCCAAAAGCCCTTTTTGCAGTAGGCTTGAATGGTATGGGGCATGGATATCCAGAGAAATTTATGAACATTAGCATAAAGTTTTCTTTTAATCTTCTAAGGTATCCAAAGTAGATAATATTCACCTATTGAATAAAAGTTTTTAATGTTAGTACACTACGGTGAATTAGAGACTACAATTAGGTGAAAAAAAATCTTATTTAGCAGTGTAGACTTTGGTTCAAATTTCAGCTCCTCCTCCTTTAATGGTAAACATTCTGGATGTGTGATAGGAGGAGCTTCAGAATAATGATTTCTCCAGTCAATATCAACTAACGATGTATTATCTTGCAAGGCATTCACTATGTCTTTTGTCATGTTATCATTAGAATCTTCTAAGTGTGCTAAGTAAGCATCTAAAGAGTCGGGGCATTCAGTTGAAGGGGACTCATTCTCTACGTTGGAATCAAGCATGTCATGTGAGTAGAGTAGATCATCATCACTATGTTTGAAAAGTAACCATACTTCTTAATTATTAACTAGACTGTCATTGAGATCGACTCTTGGGAAAGTTGAACTGTATACTCATGATCATAATCCAACTCATTATTCTTAAATTCAGTATACTCCACAAGCGAGTTGGAATCACTCTCCTCTCATTATGTTTCTAGATTGGGATGAGGCTGGGCTAAACTAGCATCTTCTTCATCAATTGGTTGTGGCTGAATTTCTTGAATGGAGGATTCAAGGAACTCTAATGATTTTCTGATGTATGTGAATGATTGCATGACATGTTGGTTGAATTGTTCTTGAGTATCTATGACTTTTTGGAGTGAATCCTCTTTAATTGTTTCTGATTGGATCTCATAAGTAGGAGATCCGAGATGATAGTCATTAGAATCTATGGTTAGTTCACCTCTCCAATTTAAAATTTGATGTTTCCACCAATTGAAATTATACGGGTCATATGTGGGAGTATTTGATGGTTGTTGGTAAGCATTACCATCCTTATAATAATCACGTATTATCTTTTTAACTGGTGGATGGTAATTGTTCTCCCTCCCATATTCTCGTAGTGACTTCTTAATCGGTAGAGCATCATATCTTAGTCAGTTCTTGATCATAATTTCAGTTAGTTTTTGAGACATAGGTTGTTTCCTAAAATAATCTTTTGACAACTCTTCAGCGAATCTCTCGTCTCTTAGAAGTTGATTAGAATATTCACGTGGCTACTCTTGCATGAACATGGTAAAACCCTAATAAAAATTCTACAAGAAAAAAAAATCTTACAACAATAAGAAAAGCAAGTAGATGGAGTAAGGGAGTATGTTACCGAAAGAGAGGAACTAGAATGAAGATCCTATAAAACATAAAAAACAAACAATGTTAGTAATGTTAGAAAAAAATAAGATAAACCTTAAAAATAAAATTCTAAAAATTGGAAAATTTTAAAAACCCTAGATTAGAAAAATTCAGAAAATAAGAAAAATCTAAAAAAAAAATTTTAAAAAAAACCTAGAAAACCTAAACCTAATTGTGTTCAATGCCACTCCTTGGCAATGACTCCAAAAATTTATTTGTTAACCCCAAGTGCAGGGCTGCGATGTAGTAATAAATAAGTGAGACTGAGGTCAAATCTATAGGAAATGGGGAACGTAGTCTAGAACTAATCTAAGTTTAATGTGTTGGTTTAGGTTTTTAATCCAACGATTTAGGAAAGAGTTTTAAAACAAATAAATAAAAGATTAAGGATCCAGGAATCCACTCATAGCAATCTCAATATTTAATTTACTGATTCAATATATATCTCAATTAGAATTGAAGTCTTATCATATCCAATTGAAAGATAATTCAGTAAACCATAATTCATGTATCAAAATGGATTTGAACTTCATTGAATTGGTTCTCACATAAATCACCAACATATTGGTCATAGGGAATTTAAAGCATCTACTATACTCAGAGTCAATGATAGATTAGTAGATTTTACAGATCAATCCATTGCAAAAGAGATAAGAAAATATTCTTAGTTTTCGTAAGCATCCAAAGTGCCCGGAATCGATAATAGATCAAAATAAACTAGTAATAAATCTTTATTCAAACCAACCATCAACGGATTGTTCAACATTCAAATCAAATAACTTGAATCAAAGTAAAATAAATATTAAGAAGAACTACAAGCTTCATTCCTTAACCTTGGCTAAGAGATTAGCTAGTCATAGTTAACTAAAATACAATGGAAAAAAAATAGAAGATCTACTAAAACCTAAGAAGAAATTGAAGTGGAAGAACATTGCCGGCGCTCCACTTACGCCTTCTCTTAATTTTCAAACCCTAAAAGATGATTTGGGATATCCTAGGGACTCTTTTAAATAGTTTTGGAATTCAATCTTTCATATCACCTCGGAAAAGTTCATAAAATGACTTTGAATTTATGCAGTTATTGTGGCTTCGATGGCACCTTCGATGTCATTAAACAATCATTCGATGAAATCGAAGGGTGCACGAATATATCCAGCAAGAAAATCGAATTTTCCTTAATTTTAACAATGGGATGGAAATGGCTTCGATGACATCGAAACTGTCCACGATGGCATCGAAGTCTACATCTGTAACTTTTCAAGACTACGTTTTTTTGACCCTGGAATTTTAGAATATCATTTTTTTATCCTTAAATTTTTAAGATTCATTTTCGTTGGTTTCTTTACTTCAAATTTTCGATCCCCTTCATTCCTCACTTGGTTTCCTTGGATCTTTGGCATGTGAATTCTTCATTAATGACTTCCAAATATTTAATTATTTATAATCTTCTTTTGAGCTATAAATCCATCCTTTTAAGTGCATATTCATCTTAGACTTTCGAATCACTTCGCATGACAAAAATGTATATAATTAAATCGACTCGGCACTTAGATGGCAGGAAAACTAATGTAATTGAAGGGTTGAATATACAATATTTGAGTCTCAGCAATTTTACAGGCATCCAAATGACCCCTTAGGTTTTTGCTATAATTCTTCGTCTAATCAGAGTGAGATGCCCTTTTGGCTTCATTTTTAAAGGCACTTTTGGTTTCCTTTTTAAAGATAGGAGAATCACACATAAGACAGTCGTTGCTAGGCTAATTCGTTGTATACATTGCACACCGATGATACCTCAAAACAATTCAATTATTGGTTGTAACATTAAAATCGCATCAATAAAACAATCAAAACTATCTAAACGTTGGCCATCTAAATGGATGGTTAAAAATGTCAATGAGTTGTTCATTTGTGACCCTAATGTTTATGGCCTAGCCGAGGCTCAAAATATTCTTATTTTGGATAGAGTATATATTTCAATAGGCCTATTACAATCATTCTGTAAAATATCATATATGTATACAAATTTGAGATATTATAGCTATAGACACCTCACCTAAATCGCAAAGACACTACTTGTGAACTGTAACGCCATGAAATTTAGGGGTCGAGCAAATCTCTACTCCCAAGTTCCAACGCATCACTTATGCAACATGGATAATGATGTTTAGATGTCGTCCATTAGCAATGCAGGAAACATGAGTGAGATTATACTAAAACAGCATATCATACTCCAGAGTTAATGTAATTTGGTAAGCGGAAGACTGAAATATATGCATTTAATTATGACAACATTTCATAAATTTTGGAGTATGAGTATGAAACCGGACTAAATATATACATGTGTTGTTTCTATCCATATAAATGTGGGAAGTAAATGTGTTCAACTAAACAAGTATCCTAGTAGTCCCTGCACATCAGTATGAGATCTACATAGATCCGCCCAATAGTTGAACGTAGGAGAACTCTTCCTCCTCGCCTACGAAGTCCAACTCTGCTGTATAGACCTCGTCATCACCTGCATCTAAACCAGAGTCTGGGTAGTGTTTAAAATACCGTCCTAGGTGGGAATGAGTAGCTAATTTAATAGAACTATAAAGTAAAGGTTAATATGTTATCAATTCAGTCAAGTAGTATAACAATCATGTCCTAAGTACTCTTGTTAATGCAGGGATGATATGCTATAATGATGCATGCCCTCGCCTGCACTCCCTCAGTGACATCATCTCACGGTCGCGCATGCAACACTCCCGCTGTACTCAACTCCATCGCCAAAGGCACATGCAATGCGATGCATGTGCGTGTTAGCCAAGTTTTTAATTAGACCTATTCATATAGCAAGTTTGGGAAGCTAAGGTACCTCCCTTTACATCATCTACCCAAACAATGATCCATCTAGGGTCGTCAATCCTAGTTAATCACATACGATAGGCAAGTTCGAGAGTTTACACTCTAGGTCGCTACGAGAGGCTTGTCACTGTCAGCGTAGACTTATTTTGTACTCGAGGTCACACCACCTATGCCCTACCAACTGGCAGTCTATTTTCAAAGGCTCGTCACTAACCCGACTGGGGACCACAGCCAGGCTGCGTGGGGGTAGGCCGACAGCTCGAATATAGTGTCTCATACCACCGTATTCGGCTCACGAGTTTGGGTTGCTCACTAGTCACTACTGGGAGGCTCATTACCACAGCGTAGGTCGACAGCTCGACCACGGTGTCCCATACCACCATACGCAGCTCATGAGTCTCAGCGGATCATGGTACCATGGTTGAAACGGGCTTTTACATTGCGAACTGATACCTTATATTCAAGCAGTAGCGTTCATACATGGTAAACACAAAATAGGCCTATCGATTTATTAAACAAGTTCGACTGGTATGAGCGTACGGTGAATTAATAGATATGGTACCACTATCGACAATCATCGTACGACTCGGATTTACCAAACGCATCAAATGTGACGAAACTAGTTCGGCCACTCTAACGGGAACCGTTACCAATTGCCTGGACTACGCAGTAGTCCCAATCATATTCAAACACAATAGGCATTCATATGTGATAGTCAAACAACATGTGACAAACAATTCAAATATAAATCTCATTTGAGCATTTTAACAAACACATCGTACACATATGGTCATACATAGGCATTTCATCCATAAAGCACGTAGTAGTAAGATAGGTTACATGAAGGAAACTGTAACTATAGATAAGGTAATTGAGAATCCTATCTCAACACCTTCATTAAATACATTTCAACAAACATTTTCTCACTCAGGCATTTTATCAAACACTTAGACTACACCTATCAACATACACGTAATTAGTTATAACGTATATTATAGCAAATCCTTTCACAAGGGAGTCGCCATACATACAACAATCATGTATTCTCAAACAACAATCATGGCAAGCATAAATCATAATTCCATATTCATACAAACATTTCAACAAACACATGGAATGCATTAATTTCAACATAGTTCATATCTATATGTAATACGCGGAAAACATCGCATCTAAGCATATGTGATAGCAATCAAGTCAGTCATAAATCATTAACTGACATTGAAAGCCTTAAAAACCATAACCTAAACGTTTATAGTCCGCACCTTTTGCCGGTACGCCGATTATGAACATGGTTCGAATCCTACGCTTCCGTCTACAGAACAATGACTACCTAAATCAGGAAACAGGTTAACTATTACGTCGATTACTTTATTTGGATTCCTAAATCAATATTAGGGTTAGGATTTCTTACCCAAATCGAAGTTAGATTTGACAGCGTAGCAATGGTGGGGTGGAGATTCGGTATATGGAGTCGTGGGAGTGAATCCCAGCCACGATCTCCCTATCTCTCTCTCTTCTCCTCACTCTTTCCTCCTCTTTTCTCTCTTCTCTCTCCTAGGGTTAGGAAATTCGTATGGAATGAGAGAAGGGTGGGTTAAGGGTCTTATATAGGCCTAGAATTGGTTCAAATGGCCCCAGGGCCATGGTATATTTAGGTTATAGCCAAAGGGAGTCTGTTTTTGATAAACGAGACCCATATGAAGGTCCATTACTCACCTACACCGTAGGGTAAGTTCCTTGGTAATGGATCTAGGCCAGGTTAAGATTTCAGTCCGATCGAATTTATGGATCGACCGTGGAGGACCAGTTTCAATTCAACGGCTATCGTCGCTCGATCAGGGCTACAAGTACACTGACCTATGTAGGAAAATTTCTCTAATCCAAGTGTGTAGTTGGGTCAGAATCTGACGGTCTAAAATCTTAAATTTGGCCCACAAGCGAATGACCCAAATCACTCAAATCTGAGTTCATTTTCTAAAGATATTCGCGTTTCCCACACACTTCGCTCCAGGCTCAAGTTGTATGTTTTTAGATATTATTTGGATTCAATTCCCGTGATGGTTGTCAAGCCCAGTAAGGTGGTCATAACCTTATAGTTTCGCGGTCATCGGACTTTCGACATGCGATCCAGGTCCAATAGGAAGTTCCAATGTGCTCCTATGAGCAACTGGATTTTGAAATTGCTCCTAGATTTTTAAGTAATGTTGAGTTAGTGATTTTAATGGTTTTGAGTCTTGTAGCTTGTATAGAAAGTGGTTCAAGCCAAATCCATCGATTGTTTAGTTTAGTACTTAAATACGTGTTGCTTAATTACGACAGACTAGGTTGCTCTATCAAAATCACCTATTTTTTTTGTCAGATTCCATAATACTAATGGCCAAAAACTCATTTTTATTTATATATTTACTATTATAATAAATTTAAGTTTAAGTATTATTCTCCATCATTTACATGTTAGGATTAGCGTCTACTATGAAAGTACTTAGAAAAATGTGAAGAATAAGGTGGTGAAAGGTGAGATTTGTGAAGGAAATGGGTTGAAAAGGGATTTTAAACATTGGGATTGAGTTCTGAGAAGTCAATAAGGTGTTATGATTGACCCATTGCCTAAGGATGTCTAACTCCAGGTTGGCAAAAATCTGGGACGTTACAATCTACCCCTCTTAAAAATAATTTCGTCCTCAAAATTGGTTAAGGGTAATAAGTAAAGATTTTATTATTCATTTTGCCTAAGTTTTATTGATTCAAGTTTATATGTGTGGCAGCGTATATACTATCTATGCTAGTCTGGCTCACTTTAGTCTACCCTCTTTAAAACTTTTTCGCCCTGAAATTAACTAAGGCTCCTATTAGGTCCGTATTTAATGAGCGCATTTGAGGATACAATGACCTTGGCCATTTATAATTCAGCTCGTACCCATTGTTGGACCTATTCTTTAATATGAATTGGTTTAATACTCGAACCCTAATTGCTTTCCTTCAATGACTTCATTATTGACATTATAAGGAAGATTCAGATCCTATTTAGTGATCTAAACTTACGTGTAACCTGGATCAATTTCCTTCGATCCTAAGCCAGTGAGCTATTAGCCCAGCAAGCTTCTGTTGCACCTATGAGTGGGTAGACAACTGTACCTACTTAACCCGACTGAGTTCATAACTTTTCTACCCCCCTTAAAATTTATTTTTACTCTCAAGGCTCGAGAATCTATGTCCCGATTCGTATGTCGGAACAAGGTGTAACTTAGGACCTATCCTTGACATGAAATGGGAAACAACCTCTCAATACATTGGTCTTCCTTCCATCTATGATGTGTACTATGACATTAGTACCTATAGTTATAGAAAGGAGCTAAAAATGATGGGTGTTGTGGTTGATTTCAGGGACGGGTGTGAGTGTGTGGCAAGATGCCTAATTCTACCAAAGAAGGACTTTTGCCACGGTCCCAACTTACCTTCTTTAATCATGCCTAGTTTAATACTGTAAGATGATCTATACATTATTAGTACATAAGGAATTTGGTCAAAATAGGTTAACGAGCAGACTATCTTTCTAAGTTCATATGCACAATATGTATGCTAGAATGGTCTATGATTCGGGACCTAATTCCTAACTGTCTGTTGTCCATTTGAGAAATTTCTTGGGCCTAAAAAAAATCTATTGGCTATATATTCTTAACACTTCTCAAAGATGAAGTAATAAACTTTTGGTTGTAAGTGGTCGGGCCAACACGGAAGAAAAGTTGTGTAGTGGGTCTGAGCCAGATACATAGACCTTCTGCCTAGTTTATGACAGAAAATTTGTCATATCAGTTCTTAATCCTAGTTGATCCCGATCTTCTACTTGATTAGAGCATTGAGTTCATTAGTAACTGCCAGGATTTAGAATTCGATTCAAACTGCGAATACTTTGCTCATGTGTAGTTCCTCTACTCCGTGTTCCCGATCGTAATAAGTCCTTGGGAAGGCAATTCTAAGGGGTGTGTTGACTTAACCTAACATTCAATCCAAGGGATATATAAGTTTTCTCTGAGCGTGACTAGTTTCTAAGTCAAAACAAATTTCCTAAGAGTTATTAAAGAAGCCTATAAGTATCAAGGGGATCCAACAAAAGAATGAGGTCTCACTCCAACCTAATCAAGCCGACTAATTAAGTCTATCATTCAATTATCTTAGCATAATTAGTCTTTTACATTCCTTAGTATAACCAGTAGCCTAGTCTTAATTAAGGACTAGCGATAATCCAATAGTTGTAATCCAAGGTCTACGCACATACTCTTGGTGATTTCATACCATTTCTAATACAAGAAATTGTTTTATCGCTTAGGGTCAAAAGTTGTCTGATTGGAATTGAGTTGCCCGAACTTGAATTTAACTATGCTCGAGCACTTCACATATGCCCATAATAGCTAGAGAGGTCCTAGGGTCCACGTTATTAATTTATTGGGTTTCTTATACTGTTAGATTTTTATATAACCCTCATTCCCAAGGTCCTAGGGTAGTTCTATACCCTTTTTTGGCACTTTTAGTTAGTATATTATTTTAATTATTTTTTTAGTAGTTCGCTATCAAATCTACTTCATCTCCATCAAATTTCATTAGATTTCATATTGTAAATCAATTCTAAAAATTATAAAAGCAGTAGTTGTCCAAATAATGATTTTTGGACAGTTGTCACAATGACCTATATTTATTTATATTAAAATTTTATTATATTTTTTACTTATTTTTATATGAAAAGAAACTTATCAAGCTTCAATCTGGCCTTTGAATTACCTAAATTGGAGTTATAACGAGGGAGATATGACTTTTTGAAGTCAGACGAAAGTTGTAAAAAATGGGCTGCACGAAAATTGCAGAAAACGGGCCGCCCGGCCCATTGCGGCCCGCTGGACCGCGAGGCCTCGTGGTTGGGGCCCCCCCCCCCCCCCGGGTGCTAGAAATGTGCGGGACGCACCTCGGGTCCCCTCAATTTATGTTGTTTGGGCCCCCGAGTTTGTTTGAAGTGATTTAGGGTCCCATCTCGCGTATATTCACACTTTTCGGGTTATTTGAGTGGGGAATACGCTGAATTTTCATCTAAACCTGTCGATTGACGGTCTAGAAAGAAATTTAGGATCATCTCACATGATCACGGATGCATATGGGTCACATTTCAAGGGTTAGTTTCGCCCGTCGATGAAACTTGGGATTCTAATGTGGTTTTTAGATTCCATCGCCCCCTCCTAAGTTAGAGTGCATCAGAATGCATTGTGTTACCATAACCCAGGTCCAATTTAATCTAAATTATGCTCTAATACCATCTTGTAACACCCTAAAATTTGAAGGTCTAGCAAAGCTTTACTCCGAGTTCCAGCGCATCACTTATGTACATAGATAATGATGTTTAGATGTCGTCCATTAGCAATGTAGTAAACATGAGTGGGATTATACTAAGCATATCATACTCCAGAGTTAATGCAATTTGGCAAGCGAAAGACTGAAATATATGCATTTAATTATGAAAATGTTTCACAAATTTTGAAGTATGAGTATGAAACCGGGCTAAATATATATATGTGTTGTTTCTAACCATATAAATGCGGGAAGTAAATGTGTTCAACTAAATAAGTATCCCAGTGGTCTCTGCGTATCGGTATGAGATCTACATAGATCCGCCCAATAGTTGAACGTATGAAAACTCTTCCTCCTCGCCTACGAAGTCCAACTCTACTGTATAGACCTCGCCATCACCTGTATCTAAACTAGAGTCTGGGTGGTGTTTAAAACATCATCCCAGGTGGGAATGAGTAGCTAATTCAGTGGAATTATAAAGTAAAGGTTTACATATTATCAATTCAGTCAAGCAGTAATGATAAAGCAGTACAACAATCATGTCCTAAGTACTCTTGTTAATGCAGGGATGATATGCTATAATGATGCATGCCCTCGCCTGCACTCCCTCAGCGATATCATCTCATGGTCGCGCATGCAACACTCCTACTGTGCTCAACTCCATCGCCAAAGGCACATGCAATGCGGTGTATGTGCGTGTTAGCCAAGTTCTTATTTAGACCTATTCATATAGCAGGTTTGGGAAGCTAAGGTACCTCCCTTTATATCATCTATCCAAACAATGATCCATCTAGGGTCGTCAATCCTAGTTAATCATATATGATAGGCAAGTTCGAGAGTTTACACTCTAGGTCGCTACGAGAGTCTCGTCACTATCAGCGTAGGCCTATTTTGTATTCGAGGTCACACTACCAAAACTCCACCAACTGGCAGTCTATTTTTGAAGGCTCGTCACCAACCTGACTGGGGACCATAGCCAAGCTGCACCGGGATAGGCCGACAGCTCGAATACAGTGTCTTGTACCACCGTATTCGGTTCACGAGTTTAGGTTGCTCACTGGTCACTACGGGGGAGGCTCGTTACCCCAGTGTAGGCCGACAGCTCGATCACGGTGTCCCATACTACCATACCCGGCTCATGAGTCTTAGCGGATCGTGGTATCATGGTTGAAACGAGCTTTTACATTGGTAAGTGATACCTTAGATTCAAGCAGTAGCATTCATACATGGTAAACACACAATAAGCCCATCAGTTTATTAGACAAGTTCGACTGGTACGAGCGTACAGTGAATTAATCGATATGGTATCACTGTTGACAATCATCGTACGACTCCGATTTACCGATCGCATCAAATGTGGCGAAATTAGTTTGGCCACTCAAACGGGAACCGTTACTAATTACCTGGACTACGCAGTAGTCCCAATCATATTCAAATACAATAGGCATTCATATGTGATAGTCAAACAGCATGTGACGAACTATTCAAATATAAATCTCATTTGAGCATTTTAATAAACACATCGTACACATATGGTCATACATAGGCATTTCATTTATAAAGCACGTAGTAGTAAGATAGGTTATATGAAGAAAACTGTAATTATAGATAAGGTAATTGAGAATTCTATCTCAACACCATCATTAAATACATTTCAACAAACATTTTCTCACTCAGGCATTTTATCAAACACTTAGACTACACCTATCAACATACACGTAATTAGTTATAATGTATATTATAGTAAATCCTTTCACAAGAGAGTTGTCACATGTACAACAATCATGTATTCTCAAGCAACAATCATGGCAAGCACAAATCATAATTTCATATTCATACAAACATTTCAACAAGCGCATAGAATGCATTAATTTTAATATAGTTCATATCTATATGTAATACGCTGAAAACATCGCATCTAAGCATATGCGATAGCAATCAAGTCGGTCATAAATCATTAACTAACATTGAAAGCCTTAAAAACTATAACCTAAACGTTTATAGTCCGCACCTTTCGCCGGTACGCCGATTACGAACTCGGTTCGAATCCTACGCTTCCGTTTACAGAACAACGACTACCTAAATCACGAAACAAGTTTGCTATTACGTCGATTACTCTATTTGGATTCCTAAATCAATATTAGGGTTAGGATTTCTTAACCAAATCGAAGTTGGATTCACCAGCGTAGCGATGGTGGGGTGGCGATTCGGCGTATGGAGTCGTGAGAGTGAATCCCAGTAATGATCTCCCTATCTCTCTCTCTCTCTTCTCCTCACTCTTTTCTCCTCTTTTCTCTCTTCTCTCTCCTAAGGTTAGGAAATTAGTATGGAATGAGAGAGGGGTGGGTTAAGGGTATTATATAGGCCTAGAACTGGTTCAAATGGCCCCAGGGCCACGGTATACTTAGGTTATAGCCAAAAGGAGTCTGTTTCTGATAAACGGGGCTCATCTAGAGGTCCATTACTCACCTACACCGTAGGGTAAGTTCCCTGACAATGGATCTAGGGCAGGTTAAGATTTCGATCCGATCGGATTTATGGATCGACCGTGAAGGACAAGTTGTGCATTTCTAGATACTATTTGGACTTGATTCCTGCGATGGTTGTCAAGCCTAGTAAGGTGGTCATAACCTTATAGTTTCGCGGTCATCGGACTTTCGACATGCGATCCAGGTCCAATATGAAGTTCCAATGTGCTCCTATGAGCAACTGGGTTTTGAAATTGCTCCTAGATTTTTAAGTAATGTTGAGTTAGTAATTTTAATGGTTTTGAGTCTTGTAGCTTGTATAGAAAGTGGTTCAAGCCAAATCCATCGATTGTTTAGTTTAGTACTTAACTATGTGTCACCCAATTACGACAAACTAGGTTGCTTTATCAAAATCACTTATTTTTTTTGTCAGATTCCATAAGACTAATGGCCCAAAACTCATTTTTATTTATATATTTACTATTATAGTAAATTTAAGTTTAAGTATTGTTCTCCATCATTTACATGTTAAGATTAGCGTCTACTATGAAAGTACTTAGAAAAATGTGAAGAATAAGGTGGCGAAAGGTGAGATTTGTGAAGGAAATGGGTTGAAAAAGGATTTTAAACTTTGGGATTGAGTTCTGAGAAGTTAATAAGATGTTATGATCGACCCATTGCCTAAGGACGTCTAACTCCAGGTTGGCAAAAATCCAAGATGTTACATGAACCAACTGGTTATACCCCGATAAAACTGCTCTTAGAATTCCTGATTATCATCGAATACTTGGTCGAACTTAAAGGTAGAACCCTAGGCTCATCCCAGATTGAACCACGGACCTGATCTAGGGATTTCCAATTCCTGCCCCCTCAATCAAAGCCACTGATCAGTCCTTGTCAAAATTTATTATCCTACCTACATTTTAATAAAACTATACTTATTCACCAAATGGGACGTTAAAAATCAACTGGAAAAAAAAACATAAGGTTATACCCTTTTCAAAGATAATGAATGGTTTAGATCACCCGATCCCTGCCTACTGAGTGTCAAAATCGATCTAAAAAGGTTAGAGGAAAGGAAAGGAATGTGATTGCTGGATGAAAACTAGGGTTAACACACCGTCGGCTTGCCACAAGCCGACTAACACCTAACACCTTTTCTCACCAACCCCTCTGATAAATCTTGTATGCTTGAAATTTACTAAGTTCCCACCATCAGCTCACCAGGAATCGATAGTTTGATTCCACAAATTCAATCCTCAGCACTCGTTTTAACAACAGTAGAAAACCTCGAGAGATCAAGATTAAGTACATAAGCCCATAAGAGGGGAAGCTCTACCATCTAGGAAATCCAAAGACCTATCACACTTATGCCTAAAACCAGCTGCTCACACAAATACACTTGCAAAAAGTCAACTTATCAGAGAGAATCAGCCAACTTAAGAGTAGGATCAGAATCAAGGATGAGCCACTATTCCTTTTGACAAAAAGAGGTGTAAGTTTTTCTTTTTTCTTGCCCACATCTCAATTAAGCTAAAAAAGTAGTCCATTCCACACAATCAAACATATTATCTTCCACCATATCATTTGTCATTCTAAGCATTTTAGTTCTTGCTATTTGTACTTATTTGTTCACTTGTTTTTGTTGCCTGCTCGGAGTGACTTGATTTCGAGCAGCAATGTTAGAAATAGTTTTCTTTTGCCTGCCTGGTCCTCTCATAAGATCAAACGAAGCATGGCTAGATGAATAATATCATCACAGATCTGTATTTCCCTTGAAAGTTGTATAACCCTTAAAATAAAGGCTACATGGAGTGTAGGCATGAGAGGTTGCCTAACCCCTTCATCTTCTGTAACCGATACCCTTACTTAGACTTTTTTTTTTTTTGGGGGGTGTTAGCTTATTAGTACACCCACTGTTAGTTCACACATCACATTAGCCACCCCCCCTAGGGAATCGATACCAAGACCTTAGTTTTGAAATAAGGTATCTTTCACTCAGTCTACCACTTGAGCTATGGATCAGGGTGTCACCCTTACTTAGACCTTGCCATTCCAGGTCAATCACACGATTCTTATATAAATAAGGGGATTTTGCAGTCTCCCAACCTTGAGGTGGGTTCGCAGACTCAAGCTTGATTCGCTAGTGGTGACTCTAAATATTCAAATGTACTATTTTTGGTCACCTTAGGAAGATAATGCACCAAGGAAATAAAAATTGCCAGGTCAAATCGAAAACATTTCACACGGCACCGAAGACTGATGAGCGCATGAGACACCTCCCCTATTAGCAACAAACAGTGTCAGGACAAGGGTCAAGCCCGCAGACAGAATTCACATATAGCTGATTTAGTTAATCAAATTTAGGTCATGTGTATGCTAATGAATTTCTATACATTCTAAATACAAGCTTGCAAAGGGAAAGTTTGGATTCAAGTTCATTCTAATTACAAGGAGGATCCTACAAGTTTACCCAAATCACAAAGGCAATATCATCATCACATATCTACTAATATAAACATTTGAATGCAGTGCTAAAGGGAAATATATATGTCAAAATCAAAGCTCCAGAAGTCAGCTACATGCTCCAAGCTCCACGCTGCTGCAACCTAACATCACCTACACGCATCTATCATGTATAAGTTTATAGAAAGCTTAGAGGGTGGTGTAAGTGTGTACACAAGGTAAGTGCCAATATTCAATACAATGCCGTAATTATACAATGTCGGAAATAAGCAAAAATACTGATAACATCATGAATCATATGATATTAGAGTAAACGGAAATAATGACAAGATCATGAATCATACGATATTAGAGTAAGCGAAAATATACTGGTAAGTCTATGAGTATCATCAGCCGTAGACCATATAAATGTAGAAATACAATAACCCAAAAATGTCATATGCCGTGCAATATACGATGCAAATGGAATGACCATGCTGGAGTGTGAAGTTGGGATGATAGTACGTAGTATCGTAGGCTACGGGGTCCACCCCAAGGGGCTTCTATCTAAACCAGTCACATACCTAAATTTGGATAGTCATACTC
This sequence comes from Magnolia sinica, assembly GCF_029962835.1. Lineage (NCBI taxonomy): Eukaryota > Viridiplantae > Streptophyta > Magnoliopsida > Magnoliales > Magnoliaceae > Magnolia > Magnolia sinica. Next base: position 67,852,153 of record NC_080580.1, read on the forward strand.
AATGTGGTAAGCTCCTGATCTGAGGTTAGTCACGCACCCCAACCGAAATCCTGGCCATTGCGAAGGTACACGTAATAAATAGTTGCGCACCATCAGCCCGAGTGAATACTGAATGAATGAATGAATGAGTATGCAACTCCTGCTCAATAAGTCCACATATCAGTACAATTCATCTCTGGGATTATCACTGGGGTCTAGTACACTCTACACTAGCTTGCCGCCCCATCGAGCACACAACTGGGTAAGTGGAAGAGACCTCACTATCCACTTGACCAATAGTCAGCCAATATCTACCCGGCACGTCGATAGCGGACCCATTCACGAGCTGGTCAAACTTAGCCTAGCTATACCTACTCCCTCAAGCGGGTAAGGTCACACTTCCTCCCAACCGACCACGACACAGTGGGAGACGCGACCTACTGGAATATGGCCCTCATGCGCTCATATATATCCACTCGGTCTTGACGTTGGGGCAATCTTTGGTACCAAGAGAGTTTAAGAATTTTCACCCAGGACCATCTATGGCAGCCCGATGCTAGTAACAGATTTTTGGTGTCTCATTTGGCATCCACGATATGCCTATGGAGGCTACAGCCCTGATGTCACTAGGGCGTACAGTAATCACAACACACAATGCATGAGTCATACAATCCAGTCATGCATCAATCTTGCGCATACCGTTCCCTCATGTGAGATAGCCTCCGCTTATCAGGGAGTCTCATAACAACCTGCCCAATGACCTATGCAATGGTCAACCACATCTTATAACAAATATGCAGATGATGCGTATGGGCATGTATCATGATGCTATGTTGTCACATACTCATAATCGGTATCAATAATCGACATCAACAATCGGCCTTGACAATATAGATATTTAACCAACATTGCCCCAAGGAATGGCCCACATAGAGCCTAACATATAGTGGACCCATGTCTTCGCACAAGAGTCTAATATACAACACCATGGGCCTTACTCAAGAGCTCAATACACATCACGATGGGCCTCTCACATGGGCCTAAGATACATCACAATGGGCTCCCTCGCCTGGCCCTCAAATGTATCACAATAGGCCTCATCACGTAGACCTTATATTCATCACATTAGGCCTTAAACACAGGCTGAATACACATCACGATGGGCCTCAAATACAAGCTGCATATACATCATATTGGGTCTCAACAATCAGCCTTGACAATCGAAATCGGCCTTGGCGGTCGAAATCAGAATTGGTCTCAACAATCGGCCTCGACAATCGGAATCGGAATCGGCCTCGACAATCGGTCTCGGTCTCGACAATCGGTCTCGGTCTCGACAATCGGCCTCAACAATTGGAATTGATGAGAATGGGCCTAACAAGGCCTAAGGAAAGGTCACAATGTGGACATCCAACCATTATTGTCCATCAATGTGGACATTTAACCAACATTGCTCCCAAGAAGTGGTCCGCATAGGGCCGAACATGTAGTGGGCCCATGGCCTCATACAAAGGCCTCATACACAATACAATGGGCTGTATATAATCTCAATGGGCCTTATATAATCATAATGGACCTTACATATGGGCCTAATACACATCACAATGGGCCACGCCACATAGGCCTAATACACATCACATGGGCCGCATCACATAGGCCTATATACATTAGATGAGCCACATCCCATGGGCCCTGAATACATCACAATGGGCCACAACCTGTGAGTCTTAAATATATCACAATGGGCCTCAACCCATAGGCCCCAAATACATCATATTGGGCCTCATATACATCACATCGAGCCCTTCCAAATGGGCCTCAAATACGTCACATGGGCCTCATCAAATAGGTCTCAAATACATCCAACGGGCCGTATCAAATGGGCCACAACAACTACACCATTCATCCATCTATAGAGAGCATTATCCAAACAAATGAATCATATCAAAAGATCATCTGGACCATACCACAAACAACAGTGGTGATAATGATTTCCACCGTCCAAACTCTGCTGGGCCCACCATAACGTTTATTTTTCATCCAGTCTGTTCATAAGGTCACAAAGGCTTGGATTTAGAGGAAAAACAAATATCATATTGGTTTAAAACTTCTGTAATCCCAAAAGGGGGTTTTCAATGGTAGGCGCTCAAACCCACTGTTTGCTGTGGTGTGGTCCACCTGATAGCTGAATATGTCTTATTTTTAGTCCCAAGCCTTGAGACAAACTTGCCAAAAGGATGGACGGTTTTAGATGTAACACAGACATCAGTGTGGGGTCCATATATATGGCCCAACACGCTAGATGGATGGACGACATAGTATAGAATGCATGCATCAAAGGGGCCCACCGTCCCATCATACGGGCAGTGTGGATAAGACCCATACATCACGTGTGGTCCCCACGTCCAAATCAGTGGACGGTAGGGATACAATACATGTATCATGGTGTCCATGACCGTGTCCATTGGATGGACGGTCTGGATAACATAACCGCTGCATCGTCCAGCAATTGGACGGTGCAGATATAAGCATACATCATGGTGCAGTCCACTTAATGGCCCACTGTAATATATATATATATATATATATATATATATATATATATATTAATATATAAAATATTATGTAATATAATATTATATACTATATATGTCTGCGGTAGCAGCAGATTACTCAAACTCACCGTCCAGACGGATCTGGATGGTGTAGGCTTCATGATAAAGGTGGGTCCCACGTAACAGTGGCCCACCTCAGCATTCATATATAATATTATACACACACACACACACACGTGAAGCCGTGTAAGCTGCAGCGTCCAGCGTCCAGGGACGCTGGAGAGCCTGGATGAAAGGGGCCCACCTAATATATTAGGCCCCATGTGAATGGACGGTTTGGATGTAACATATACATCACAGTGGCTACTCAAAGCTCTTGCCCGTCCCAGTTATAAATGGATGGACGGTTGATGTGCAACACAAACATCAAGGTGGGGTTTCCACTCCATCGTCCATATGATGGACGGCGTGGATAATATCAGCATCAAAGTGGGCCACTAGATGGGAAAGCAAGAGATAGAGAAAGAGAGAGAAACCGGTGAGAAGGAGGGAGACCCCGCCACTATGGGCCCTCCCTATACAATGCATACACCATGATGGGTCACACAACAAGTGGTCCCTGAATAAAATGAAATTCAATGGTCGATCACCCACCTATCGACATCCTTCTTTAGTTCCTTGGACTCCTATGCTCCTTGCCTTTAATTTTGATGGAGGTAGATGATGAATGAATGGTTGAGATGAGAGATAAGAGAGTGAGAAAGTGGGCCACACTTGGATTTAGGAAAGAGAGATTGGACGTTGGGTGTTGCTTGGGAGGTTTGAGAAATGAGAGAGAGAGAGAGGTGATGGGATGATATGGGATGGGTGTTGTGAGGAAAGGATGGGTAGGGTATGGGCTTGGTTGAAATTTGGGTGAAAGAGGGATGAGTGGAGAGAGAGAGAGAGAGTTGACTTTGGGAAATGGAAAGGGATGGGTTGCTTGTACTTGAGGTATGGAGTGTACTTGACTTGATTGATGGGACATGTTGTAGAGATTTTTTCAGGATTTGCAACGCGCGACGTTTCGTCGGAATGAACGTGGGCCTACATCTCCTGGCCTGGGTATCGGATCGATACACAAGTCGTGGTGTTGGAACCGCGGCGACGGCGCGGTCGCAAGGATACAAGTTTCGAGTCGAGTCCTCCTCGATATGCAGGACTCGACTTAGGATCACGCGCAAACGTCGGATACAGGTCGAGGGTTGCCGAAATTCGACCAGAAGGACCGCAAAAGCCTACGGAACGGTACGAACTATAAAACGAGCCTTACGGATACTTTTATGATATGACCCCAAAAAATCCCAAAAAATAAAACGATCCAAATCTTAGGTGGACCATACCAATACCATATGAAACAACGATGATAAACCATTAAAAACTTCTTATATGCCATAAAAGATTTCGATCAAGTTGATACTTGTTTTTACGTAACCTTATCAACAGGTTAGATTGCAAATAAAAGTTACAGAAACATTACGGTGGGCCGTAGGAAGTTTTTAATGATGCGGTCTTCAATCGTTTCCTATAGTACGGTCCACCTGAGATCAGGATCAGCTTCATTTTTGTGGCCATGCACTAAATTAATATGGAAAAACAGATGAACGGTGTCGATATGGAATACATACATCAAGGTGGCCCTCACGGTAAGGAGCGCTCCATATTGGCTGAGGATAGGTCGCACCTACTCCGCTCCCACTACGTCAAAAGGGAAGCGGATTGCGTACTGAGTAACTTAGTATGCTAAGTGTGCTGAGTAAACTCTGTGGGGTGTTAGCTTGATTTATGTATTTTATCCACTCCGTCCATCCATTTTAACTGATAAATTTAGGCTTGACCCAAAAAATGCAGTATATCAAAACCTCAATTGGACCACACCACATGAAATAGTGTGAATTGAACATCTACCATTGAAAATTTCTTGGGAGCCACGGAAGTTTTGAATCAAGCTTGTATCTGTGATTTCCCTTCTTCCATGTTTTTTTGATCTTATCATAAGGGTGGATGAGAAATAAACATCACTGTGGGCCCTATAAAGGTTTCAACGGTGGAAATCATTATTCCAACTGTTTCTTGTAGTATGGTCCACTTGATCTTTGGGTATCCTTAAATATTTATCTCAACCCCTAAAATAAGATGGAAAATTGGATGGACAGCGTGGGTAGACCGGATACATTCACGGTGGGCCTAACAGAGTTTACTCAGGACGATAAGAGCGTACTAAGTACGCAATCCGATTTCCGTCAAAAGGTGAGGCCCGAGGGTGCTGGTGTACGCTGATGAACCAACGGTCGGTGGTTGCCGGGTGTCTTCTCGCACGTGTATCCTCGATAGTTGAAAAGTTGCACGAGGGACTCAGTTTGAACCCACAACCAGACCGCACCCCCCCTCAGCCTCTCGTCGTCATCTCGAAGAAGTGTGAGTGACGTCAACGTCGGACACAGATGAACGGCCGACGTTCATCTGGCATCCACCCGGTGGGGACGCAACCTCATGCTTGTCCACTTCTAATCTCCTCCTTCACGTCCGGCGTACCTTAGCACTTGCCCCTCCCCCCTACCCCCCCCCCCCAAAAAAAACACCCCGAACCCCGAAAACAACCGAACCCCAACCTCATGAAGCCGTCTATAGAAGACCAGGGTGCGCACAGCACCCCCCGCCCCCACCACCCCTCATTCCCACACCCCACCTCCACCAACGGCACGCCCAGCAGCGGCCGCGAGGACGCCTGGAGCGAGGGAGCCACGTCAGCCCTAATCGACGCCTGGGGCGACCGTTTTCTCCAGCTCAACCGCGGCAACCTCCGTCAGAAGGACTGGAAGGAGGTCGCTGACGCCGTCAACAGCCGTCAAGACGGCGTTAAGCCCCGGAAGACGGACATCCAGTGCAAGAACCGCATCGACACCCTGAAAAAGAAATACAAGCTCGAGAAATCCAAGCTCGCGCCTTCCAAGTGGCCCTTTTTCTCCCGCCTCGACAGTCTCATCGGCTCCACCACCCCCGCCGCCGTTAAATCGTCCGCTAAGACCCCAACTTCCGTCACTTTCACCGTCAGGCACCCTGCCAAGCAGAACCCTCCCGCCGCTGCTACCACCGCCCTGGCCGTCTACTCGGGCGGGTCCTCTTCTAAATCGAGGCTGAATTCCCGTGGGACCACCGAGAGCTCCCGTGGCGGCAATGACGACGATGACGACGATGTGGCGTTTGATGGTGGGCCAAGGAAGCAGCGGCGGCGGGATCCAGAGGCGGGGGATGGCAGCGGGGTGCTGAGCGAGCTGGCGAGGGCGATACTCAAGTTCGGGGAGATCTATGAGAGGATCGAGAGCTCAAAGCAGCAGCAGCTGATGGAGCTGGAGCGGCAGAGGATGGAGTTTGCCAAGGAGCTTGAGTACCAGAGGATGCAGATGTTCATGGAGGCGCAGCTCGAGATGGAGAAGATGAAGCGCCCCAAGTACAGTTCTGGTCCTGGTGAGCTCTCCTCTTTTACTGCTTTCTGCTGAGTTTTTGTATGTGTGGGGGCTGTTGTTTAGTGATCCAAACCGTTGAAATAATGGTCTCTATAATGGATGGAGTGCACCTTGATAATCTCCCAGATGGGTCGATCCTAGCCTATTGATTGTTGGCCTGGAAATGAATAGTTGAGAAAAAAAAGTGCGGGTAGTCTATGTTCAAAGATTGGATGGCTGGGATCTGCTAGTATTCAAGATTCTATGGTACAGTTTATCTATGACAAAGCCCCATCAGATTGATGGTATGAATAACGGAAATGTGGGACCCACATTTACATACTCAACGCACAATGGGACATTCCCAATTGGTGAGCTACTCTTATTGTTGCCATATTCTTGAAGGTTTTGGATCCATTGTGCATTTAGTACTGCTTAGTAGTTAATATCAATGCTATAGAACTTGATTGGTGCAGTTTGGCGATGGATCTAGACTGTACGATTGGAGGACTACTTTTGGATGACCTAGCCTGGAAACTAGGCCAATTTAGAAAACATCACTCGCTGTGCTTTTTTTTTTTGACTGTTGGCCCATCTGGGAGGTGCCATGTCAGTTGTTCGATACTGACTGATAGGAATGTCTTCTATCTTATTAGTTAGAGGGTCTGATAGCATTTGCTACAATGGTATATCTTATTAGAGGGTCTTATAGCAGCACTTACCACATGATATTCAGCGCGCGCTAATTATAGCCTCTTTCCTAAATCGATCAAATTGTGCAATGTTGTTTATGGTGGAGGAAGTTCTGATTCAGACTGGAACTGTTGCAAAATAGATATTGAGGAAAATAAAATGATAGGCTAGAAACGATTTTTGTATTTAATTTTGGTTTGGTCAGTGACATACTGGTGAGACCTACTCTTAGTCTTGGTGTGGTCTAGACTGTTCATCTGGTGGGCCCTGTGGGTCCTATCGTGAACGTTCTTGTGCCAAAAATATCACTTTGGAAAATCTTAGCAAATGGTTCATGGTTTTTTTCTTTCTTTTGTTTTTGGTTGAATATGGCCTGCTGACTAGACCATCCATTTGCAGGGCTCTAATAGGATGGTTAAGATCATTAAGTGGAAGAAATTCTTGGCCTGATCCATCTAAAACATGGCCCATCAAATGGATGGTCTGGATCACCGAAAGGTGGGCCTCACTATAAAGTTGATGGGTCAATGGAAAAAATCTATTATGCTTGTCTGCCTTCTGTGGTTCCTGAATGCCAAGGGTCATGAAATGGAAGGTAAATTAAGATGATGTGAGTTGTTCTTCATGTGGAATCAAATAGAAGCAATTTATACTTCTATAAATAGGTTATTGAAATCTTCAGATGTTTTATGAGGTCCATTGAATATAATTCATTATCTGGAAAGGTTAGAAAGTTGCTCATTGGGTTTATAGCCTTGGCATATTTCTCTTTCTAAATGAGTGAAGTCCATTACTTAACACACAATGTATTTATGGATGTTTGTAAACCAGTCTAGTCCATTATTTTGAATTGTCCTCACCTGCCAATGAATCCATGAAAGATTGAAACAATGGAAAGCAGGATTGTACGGCACTTTCTATATTGATAAAGTATCAAGTCGGAGGTCATAGGCAGCATTATCCATCAAAATTTCCTGTTTCAGTATTGTATCATCCAATATATGAAATTTCACCTCGTCTCCAATTTTCTTGATTCACTTTATGCCTTGTCTAATCTATGGCCTGTAATTTATTATGTAATGTTCTGGAGGCAGAGTCACCATCCGATTTAGTGAGATCTGTGGAGCTTATCTGGCAAGAGATTTTTTTTTTTTTTTTGGAGAAACAAAAATGGAAAGCTATATGCATATTGGCAGAGTAAGCATGGAGATTTGCCTAGGCTCCTACATGATTGGGTTAAAAGTCCTAGGTTTATCTCATAGGCTATGGCCTTGCAGGCTTTACTCACCCGGGAAGATGCCTCATGGTTTTAGCATTTGTCTTGGTGCGTGATAATTGTTCAGAGAGCTTTTGTTGGTCAGAAGAGAATTTTTTTTTACTAGCGACACTTAAGAAATAGGAAGATGTTGATCGTTAATGGGCGCTAAATTTTTGAGGCTATACATTATCTCAAGGACATAATGGTTTGGTCCGCAGACAAGTCTGGCTAGTTCTTAGTTCTATCCTTCTATGAGTTGCTAACAGGGAATAATTTAGCAGGTGTTTGATTTTCAAATTACAATGTAAATACATTTTAAAATAACTATCATTATTTACACTTGTAATTACATTTCTTACCCTAAGGCTGATGGTGACATGTTCAGTGTTTTGGTGTAGAACGGAGGCCGAAAAACATTTTAGGGGCAAAAATTGAGAGGCCCACCATGATGTATTGGTCATATCCATGCCATTCATCCGTCCTGCTGGCTTATTTTAGGGCATGGGCCCAAAAAATGGGGCAGACCCAAAGCTCAACTTTATTTATTTATTTAAAGCAACGAACTGAAAATCCATTAAAAAGGAGAAAAAAACAATACATAAAGAAAAGAAAGAAAAGAAGCCAAACTGCTGAGATAGCAGAAAACTCCTAACAACCTAAAAAAGAAAGATCGACACTGTTTATATCCTTAACATTGACAGCCCATTCTAAAACCATCTTTTTGGCCCTAGCCCCCACCACTTTAGCCGTGGAAGATTTGTTATCGAAGCATCGGTCATTTCTTTCTTTCCAAACCGCCCACTAAATCGCCAGAATGAGCATATGCCAGATCTTCAACTTCCTTTTTTCAAGCTTGATCCCATTCCACACTGTCAACAACTTCGCCGCGGACTCCGGGATACACCAGGAGAGGGAAAAGAGGTCGCAGGAATGAGAGAAGATGGAAGAAATAAAGGGGCAGTGAACCAGCAAATGGTTCACCGATTCCGCCTGGCTCATACAACACAAGCAAATGTTAACTATGTGCATGCCTCTGTTAACCAAATTGTCAATAGTTAGGATCTTGTTCCGGGCTGCTAACCACCCGAAGCATCTGAGCTTGGGAGGGATGTGATATTTCCAAAGAAACGGAGTCGCATCACACGGAGACCTGTCCGCAGAGTAGAGAGCTGCATAGAGGGATCTAACTGAGAACACCCCAGATTTCTCAAGTGTCCATTCAATGTTGTCTGGCTGCGAGGGGATGATCTTGAGATTGGATATGTAATTGTGCAGTGCCATGAATTTGTCCACCTCAAATTCATATAGGTTTCTAGTGCACGAGATATCCCAGACAAAGTGGGCGGGAGTTGAGTAGCCACATCTATTAATGAGAATATCTCTGTCAGGAGAGAGGCAGTAGATCCGCGGAAAAGAGAATTTGAGAGGCTTTTCCCCCAGCCAAAGATCTTCCCAGAACCGAGTAGCTGAACCATTTCCCAATACATACCTACAGTTGGCTAGGACAAGATTTTTGGACTTAAGGACACCTTTCCAGATTTGGGACGCCTTGTAGTAGGAGCTGTCTTTAGGCCACCAATTCCCCTGTGAAGCCCCGTACTTGCCTTTAACTATGACAGTCCATAGGGCATCCTTTTCTGACGCAAATCGCCAAGCCCATTTGCCCAGCAGAGCGGAATTCATTAACTTCAAAATCTTCACATTCGCATCTCCGTCGCTGAAAACTTTGCACACTTGAGTCTAATCAAGGAGATGAAACTTGCTCTGATTATCTTTGCTAAACCAAAGGAACTCCCTTCGAGTTCTTTCCATAGTCCTAAGCACCGACCCCGGACATTTGAATAACGACATGAAATAGAGAGGGAGACTGGATAGAGCAGCTTTAATCAGCGTCAACTGAGGTGAGCTCAACTGAACCACACCATGGTAAACCGTGGGAATTGAATGTCTACCGTTGATAACTTCTTAGGGGCCATAGAAGTTTTTGATCAAGTTGATTTTTAAGTTTTCCCTTTATCCATGTCTATATAACATTACTAACAGGTTAGATGACAAATAAACATCATTGTGGGCCCTAGGAAGGTTTTAGCTTTCAACGGTTGAGGTTCGTTTGAATCTCTATTTCATGTGGTGTGGTTCATTTGAGCTTTGGATTTGCCTCATTTTTAAACTCATGCCCTCAAATGAGCTTATTGAACGGATAACATATTCATCACGATGGGCTCCGTAGTTTTTGAGCATATTGAAACAGATGGAATTCACATGGGATTTATACGATTTTCAAGGCAGCAATTCCTGGTTGAATCAAACTATGTTGAGAAATAATGATGACCCATTTGCAACCATTTATCGTGTAATTAGAAAAATCAAACAGGCCCTTAAGGAAGGAAGCATTGTATACCTCCCTCCTATGGTCCTATGGGGCCTCTCTAAAGGCTGCTGCATTGGCTTTGCTAGTGGGTTAGAAAAGTGCTCATAATCGACAACTTAAGATAAAAAAAGAATGACAAGTACTAATATCTGTCTGCAATGCATGAAGAACAAGGAATCAGTAGATCACCTATTCATCCGATGCCCATTTGTGAGAATAGTCTGGGAGATCTTTTTGGGATGCTTTGGCATGAAACTGGTGATGCTTACATCAATCAAGGACTTCATTCTTTCTTTGGCAAGGAGGGATTGGGAAGATTGATAAGAGATGTTGGAAGTTGGCCTTACTGGCCAGCATTTGGGCGTTATGGGGGGAACATTTAGGTAACAATAGTTGCTTTCGAAATTCTAGTGGGGGAGCACTAGACGTTTTTAGGAAAGCTAGCTTAGATGTAAAGGATTGGGTTGCAGTCTCAATCGGAGAGCATTGGACGTTTTTAGGAAAGCTAGCTTAGATGTAAAGGATTGGGTTGCGGTCTCAATCAGAGATGTTTATTGGCACTCCCTTTTTGTAAATTGATTGTTTCTGTATTCTTTGGATTGTCTTGGTCCCCTGTTTAATAAAATTGTTACATTAAAAATAAAATAAAATAATCCTCAAAGATCTTATAGGGGGCACTTTTGCTTTCAAATGCCGGATTTGGGTCCCTTTTGCCAAACGAATTGTTCTCTTCAAAAGTGTCTGCAAAAGCTCTTCATACATCTCATCCTTGGCCCCCCCCTCCTCTCTTAGAGCTAAGCTTTCTGTTGGGTAGTTGCGGTGAACAAAATTATCACTTGATAACCTTGAAAGAAAATTTAGCTCTTCCGAATGTGTGTTTTTCTTATTTATTTATTTAATTTTGGAAGATGAATAATTAGTGGATCACTTTCTCCATTGTAGTTTCACTCAGGATATTTGGGGATTTTTTTTTTTTTTTTCCAGTTGTTTGAGAGTTTATTGGGTTGTTCTGAAATTTGTGGTGGATCTCTTTGAAGATTTTGGGGCCAGTCTCTTCCGTAATCTTCTGATGAATTTACTAAGGCTAACATTCAGATTATATTTTGGGGCCTATGAGAGCAATCAATTGTTCCTCAATTTCATAAGAGTTATTTTAATTGCTTGTTGGGGCTAGAGTGGGTCATGATTTATTCAATATGTTCCCTTTTATATTTTTGTCACTTTTTTTGGTGGGCCACTTGCATCAAATGATGTTGGAACAACACAACAATGGCCCTGTTTGAAAGCCCATTGAGTTAGATTTCAAATGAGCCCAGATCATGAAAATTCTGATGCCATTTAAGTTATGGTCAATTTGCAAATGCCCTATATGGCTGTGATAGGATTCAAGGGCACTTTGTTTATTGCCTATTATATTAGGGTTTTCTTTGGTTGAGGCCTCCTTGCTTGTAGCAACCTATCATGTTATTTTGAATAAAAAATTTGCTTTGTAGTTTTTTGTGGGTTTTAGCATGTGTTACTTCCCTTTGGGCATGTGTTTCTACAGTGTTTTAAATACTGTACGCTATGTATCGTGTAGCATGTGCTATATAGTGTAGCCTTTGTGCCACATAGCTCATGAAAATAGCTCAAGTCGCATGTAGCACAAGCCACATCCAATGTAGTATATGTTGTAAGGCACACTACACGCTACATAGCCCATGTTACGTGTTATTTTTCAGTAAAATAGTGAAATCAATTAATGTTTTCGATGATTTGTTACATTTTTCGATTTTCACTGAAATTAGTTAATGTTTTCAATGATTGTAGTGAAAAAATATGATGTACATAATAAAAATTAGTTACATTGCGATCTTTTATGTTTATATTTACTCTTTGCCCAAATTTTCATTATTTTAATAAAAAGTTTGTTAGTAGCAGGTAGCTTGCCACATAGCTTATACCTCACGCTTCAGATGGGGGAATTCCATGCTACTTGCTATACGCTATTTAAAACACTGGTTTTCTACAATAAAAGAGAAGGGATGATTGATCACTAGTTTTGACTAATGGACTATTAGTAATCCCTTCCATAATCTTAGCTTCTTCATTGTTATTTGTTCTACAATGTCATGTTTAGATCCAGATCTTAAGGAAAATGTAACCTAGCTTTGCTTGTCGGTCACTTCTTGCGTTACCGCCCCCGCCCCCACCCCTGCCGCTTCTCTCTTTTCATGACTCTTGCGACTTGATTTTGTATCTCTGGTTTTCGCCTCATGCATTGAGGCTGGGAACAACAATCTTCAACCCACAGCTTGATTTCCCTCAATCCCCTGCATATTTTCATGTGACAAACTGCACCCGCCTCTTGTCTTGCCATTTTACCATCGACCTCTACACATGACCCATTGGCCAAAGAACTTTCTTTGCCCATACCTCTAATAGAATTTTAGAAATTTTGAACCAAGATCTTGATCAAGCTTGTGTTCTACAGTCACCCCACTGGCTCAACTCAAGGATTAGATTGTTGAGAAAAAGTGTCTCTCTCTTGTAGCATCCTCCCCATCTCTTCTCTATATTGGAGCTCAATCTACATCTCCAACAGGTTTAGTTTCTTAGCAGAGATTTGGAATGGCTGGACATTGCACTGCAGCTCCAGTAATTTCTTAGGGGTCGTTTGGATGCCTGTAAAGTCCTCAAGTAGGAATTTGTTTACAGTTAATTAGATTACAGGGGGCGTTTGGATGGGTATATCTACCTGTAATCAGATTACAGACTGTAATCCGATTTGAACTTTTAGCTGTAATCTGAAACAAGAGAAAAAGTCATGTTTCAGATTACAGGTAAAGGGATTTCATGCAACGGCTATAATTTAAAAAAAAAATTCAAAGCAGGGAGAGTTGCGGATCATCTTCCAATGGCTACAAGGACTCAAAACAAAAGAAGAAGATGGATAAGGAAAAAAGAAAAAAAAAAAGAAGAAAAACCTCTCTCTCACTCTCTTTGTTACTGTTGCTAGGTTTGAAACTTCTCATATATTGGGATGTTATCAAACCTTACATCCCAACCTTAGTGCCGTGTTTGAATTACTAAATGATTTGTTTACCGTAAAATCGGCCAGTCTTTATTGAGTTGGGCTTATCCCAATGATCTATCTTACATAAAAACTTTATATGTCGTTTGGTTATTTTTAAAGGATTTACCCACTCTAAGCTCTGTTGTGAGTGAATACCTAATTACAGGCTCTAAATAGATTTCAAGTTATCCATATACAAACAATTGTTTTCCTATAATCAGATTGCAACTTAAAGCCAAACAGGACCGCATGTAAAACTTTACACCTGTAATCTGATTGCCTGTAATTGGATTACAACTTCATGACTTTACAGGTATCCAAACGACCCCTTAATGTATTCAGGCAACATCTTTGACCGGAACATGAAGCTCAATGCAAGTAGCTATTGGACTTCTTATCACATATAGGTGAACTCTTTTCCCTTATCCATATATTGGAACACAATCCACATCTCTAACAGGCTTAGTCACTTAACAAAGGACTGAAACCAACAATCCACACAATGCTGTATCTCAAAAGATACAGCTTGACTTGGTTTTGGCTATTCTTGAGTCTTTTTTTTTTTTTGGGTTCATTTCATTTATCATCTAAGAAATTGCGTCCCTTGTTTGGATGGACCGCAGAGAAATTCCATGTATCATTTTGAGTTCTGAATGCTGGTTCTTTCTGCAAACTAGAAGAACTTAGCTTGTTCCCGTTTCAATGTCTGTGATGCTAAGGGATTAATGGTGTTTGTATCATGCATTCATTTGACTTTGTTAGCTAGTTTGAATGTAAGATTTATCAAAAATCAGATTCCTCTAAAAATCCAGTTTCCGTGAAATCTTGGTTATGAAATTTAAGGTTGAGTTTTGTGCTGTTTGGATGTGTCAATTAAAATCGAGTTTGTGTAATCTTGTTTAAATTGGTTAATTATGCAAAAATCAAGATTTAACAAGATTTAATCTTGTTTAAATTGTGTAATCCAGACTGTTGGTTTGTCACATCCTGCTTTGGACGGATCATGCAGAAAGATTTCCTTGCTAGGACAACTGTAAATTTGTAACATTTAGATTGGCATACAAATATACAGTTGAGAAATGTCTCAACTATCCACATTCAATTGGAAAGAAGTCCAAAGATTAATGGTTAGGATCTGATAATCTGGGAGATTTTTTGCTCATGATCCATCCACTTGGGGATGCAATGTAAAATGGTCTGGACTACAGAACCATGAACTGTTGTCCCACCCATCTTGATTGAAAACGAGAGTTGTTTGATACTCTGGGTGAACACAATGGTTCATATGCATGAACTATTAAGTGTACATGTGTCAGGCATGCAATTCAATTGAACCATCCGAATAATGGGAGCTACCATGGAAGGCCATAATCCAAAAATCAGAGTGGTTGATACTTAGCTCTGGTTAATTGACATTTCTTAGTTGAATTCACACTATCAATGATTTTTCATGTACACTGTAAGTTAGATGTCCACCAATAAACAATTTCTAACACCATTTCAGTGCATATTTCATTTTCTGATCCATCTAAATTGGGTTCCACAATTTGGATAGTTTTATTAATTTTTCTTGATGCATGCACTTGTACAATTGATCAGTTGTATGCAATGTTTTAAATATTGACGATATCAGCCGATTTTCCCACGTTATATCTTGTATCCCATTTGTGTCATACGAAATGCACTGGTCGTGCTAATTTATCCCACATGTTTCATCTGGTGAGCATTTTCAATTTCCGATCACTCTTTTTTTTTTTTTTTTTTCGTTGAAATTATGTTAAGTCAGTGTCAAATGGATATAAAACCATTGGTTCTTCATGTTTTTCATGAAAAATCATGGAGTCGGAGCTTTGATTTCGATATCCATTGGTTCTTCATGTTCACCATTTTTTTTTTTTTTTTTTTTTTTCTAATTTTTCCTTCAACCAGCTATCAATTGAAACTAATTTTGAAAATTTAGGAGTATTTGATAAAACGATCATCACATACACTCTAATTTTGAAATTTGAGTGTAGGTGGTCTGATTTGGGGAAGATTGGGAAAAATTCAAAATTTCCCCAATTTCTCCTAAATTGCTTGCAATGTTGCACTCCAAACATGAAATCAAGCATGTATGACGGCTGGTCTATTGATTTGTTTAGTCCTTGTTAATTTTTTTTTAAATAAAAATGATTTTTTAATTAAAAATTATTAAAATATTATTATTATTTTTGAAATTTCCTTTCAACCAGTAGTCAATTGAGACTAATTTTGAAGTATTTAGGAGTGTTTGATGAATTGATCACATACAGTTATGCATTCAATTTGAATATAGTTGCATTGGTTTAGTTAGACAATGCATAACTTAGGACCCTATACAAAGGACACCTATTATATGCACTGCTTTTTTGAGATGTTATGATTTAAAGGTGTGTAATTAGGTCTTTTTTAACAATCCCTAAAGTTCCATTGAAAAATTCAATCATTTTCCCAATGTCTTCCCATGTTTCCTAAAAAGTGCGATGAATTACCTGATACAAACGATATATCCCATGCAATAACTGATATGTACCAATATCCCAATGATGCGATAATAACGCGATACCGATATTTCGAACACTGGTTGTATGAACTATTACATTCTCGCAAAGTTTCAAGATTTGCCGCTTATTAATGGATTCATGCTATTGGCTAAACCTACATGCCCCCTTTAAGGCTGCCCATCTAAATGCCACTGTGTGAGCCAACATAGTACATGCGGGAGACATACAAGATGTCCATTAAGAGGGTTACCACGTATGTTCCTTGGATGAAAAGGCAAACCAGCCAACTAATCATGTGGACCACAATCTCAGAAACAAATGGATTGTATGAAAATAGTTGGCCAAGTTTTTTCTAACTTCCATTAGTTTCATAGATCTTTCACCCACATGATAAGTGGACCAGACTTGACTTTTGGGCTAGGACACCAACATGCTGGGGCCCACCTGTGTGCCATGTTGGTACATGTGAATGTGTATTTAAGTAGCTTCTTATCCATCAGAACTCTTCTGATAAGTTACTTCTTATCCATCAAAACTCTTATGGAAAGAAATTGTGGCCTTAGCATTTCAGACACCCAACCTTCTCAGAGTCCGACTGGTAAAATCCAGGCCCGATTGGAATTTCTCAATTGGACTCTTGTGATTAAAAAGGGGACTTGGAGTTGGAAACTAGATTTGGGTAATCCAAACAGGACAACATTGAAGTCAGATTTTGACTTCATTGAAATCCCATGAAAATTGGGTTCCAGTAGTAATTCAAATACACCCTTAAAGATTGGATTGGATTCATATATTCTTGTGCGGTTCTAAAGGAAAACTTCATATCATGAAAGAGAGAAGGAAAAGTGATTGCTTATGCATGCATTCAGGAATTGTTAGACGACCATTGAGAAGAATGACAAATTACCCAAATTGCAATTAAGCTTGTGATGTGGGCCCAGTCCCCACCATGGGACCCACCATTTGCTGACCTTTTGGACTGTTTGCTGCTTTCTTCAGGCCTGAATTGTTGAGACTACAGCCACTACTTCTAGAATATTACAGCAGTTGTATTTGCTGTTTTTCTCAAGACCTTGGAGGCTGGTTTTTTTTTTTTTCCTTTTGGTAATAAAATTTTATTAAAATGCCCCAAAATGGAACAAGAAAGATAAAGGAAGCAAGATCCATAAAGGCAATGGATGTATTAGTCCACTGTACAAATAGAAGACCCGTGGACCCCATCCTTAGCCAAAGAATCAGCAATGCTATTTGATACGTGATTAATACACTTACCTACAATTATCTTTGATTGACATAGTGATCTCAATTAGTTAAAGCTGAAGGCTATTTCTTTTTTTTAGTCTTGTATTTTTTTGAGGGGTCAAGGATGAAGCCATTTACCACAGAGGAGAGGAAGCCCCAAATGGGCATGCAGATGACTCTCTTTTTTTTTTTTGCTTGAATGGTAAATCCCCCTCAACTAAAGCGTGCCATCCATTTGCTTTGCAAAAATTTCCACTCCGATTGCTAAGAGTTCAGCTTGACTTGAGAATCGTATTCTGCTGGATCCAAGAAGAGGAACTTCACTAAGCAATGTTTATCCTTGAGAAACCCCAAATCCCTGGGATTTCCCATAGAGCTATCACCAATGTTTAACTTCCACAAACCAGAAGGTGGAGGGTACCAACAATCCACTTCTATAGGAGGTCAGTGAGAATGTAGGATTACCTCCCTCCAATTGGGAAATAGATAGGATAAATCGGGAAACCGAAGGATTCTGATGAGGAACAAACCATACATCGTAAAGATCTTTTTTTTAATCTTTCCAACTATCTTCTCATGGCTATAACGAAGATCTTCAAAAGTTCTATTTCTTTTCATATTTTCCACATGATTGTTAAAGGCAACATCCTCCAAAGGGTTTTGCCACTAGGAGTGAAAGGACCACCAGTTCGCCCATCTATCACAAGCCCCAATGATCCTAGCACAACCCATTCAATTTCGACAAGCTGAAAATGTTCATTCAAATTCTCCAGGCTGTGTTGCAGTGAACAAAAGACATGATTTTCCTGACACATTATGCGCCTATTGGTAATGGCCCAGTTTCTTTTATGAAGGTTGTCCAAAGTGAAAATTTTGTATGTAGCCGCTGCCCAACAGAAGGGCTTCACACATGGAGGATTGTGTAAACCCCAAATTGCACATACTGGGGTTTACTTGAGACTGGAATGCATAGCTTCAGAGAACAATTTGGTAGAGGACCCACTCACCAATGGAGCCCAAACTCTTTCATCTTCCTTTGAAGGAAAAGGAAACACTGTTTGAGAATATTGAGAGTATTAGCTAGCATATCAACCTTCCAACTCCCATAGAGTCCTACGAAATTGTATTGTCCAAACAACTGTCATTTTCCAGTTAATAAACTTATTCAATAGAAGAATTCTGGATGGTATCGAGCATATCCTCATACATGTACTAATTAAGGCATCATCTTCCAACCATAGATCTTCCCAGTATCGTGTCCTTTCCCCATTCCCAACTTTGAATCTTATCCCTTCATAGAAGATTTTGCCACCCCTTTTAATTGGTCCCAACCTTGTAAATAGTTTTCCAAACTAGTTCTGGAGGATTTGCTTTGGAAGGTGAGGACCTGTGCAGCGAAATGATGATTGTTGCACCTCTCTGCTCAGGTTCTGGAAGGGGATGAAGGGGATTTATGGGCAATGCAGGAGGGCGATCATAAAACACGTGGTTACTCACCAAGACAGTGTGATTGCTATTGGCAACTATGTGCATCATGACATTCAATGTAGGACGGACTGCATCCAGCAAGTGGGGGGAGCAATTGGGTTTGTTGTGGAGGGTGACTATGAAGATATGTTCACAAATTTCAAGATTCCGAAAAAGAAGTGAGAACATTAGGAGTATCAAGGTATGAGAGAGCTAATTAGTATATCCTCCTCGGTGAACTATGGCCATCATGGGGGATTACGGGGGGACATCAGCTGTAAGGGTCAAAAGCTGTTGCTGTTGGGATCCTCTAGCAAAACAGGAAATGGATCTGTCCAAGGATGGAGGAATTGGATGCTGTTAGGAACAGGTGGAATACGCCACTGTGCCTCAGTGGCGACTTTAATATGGTCCAATATCCGCATGAAAAGTTGAATGGCTCATTATTAATAGAAGTTTTCGGAAATTCTCCAATGAGAATGACCTGATTGATCTACATTTTTTTTGGGCTCTTAAGTTGACATGGTCAAACCAACAAGATAGGCTAGCCATGTTACGGTTGGATAGATTTCTGGTTTTGGGAATGGAGAGATTTGTTTCTGGGAATATCTCAAAACGGCGTCCCTAGGATGGTTTCTAAACCCAATCACATTGGAGTCATATGAAGAATGTAGTGGCCCTAAACCGTTCGAGTTTTTGTTGTCTTGGCTTGAAGATGAGGAGTTCATTCCTAAGGTCATAGAATGGTGGTCCTTTTTTTTTTTTTTTTTAAGAGTGGAGGGTTTGGGCTTGGTTCAGATTGATGTTGAAGCTCAAGATATGTTGAAAAGCAAGGTAAAAGGCGCAAGACAGGGAAAAACATGAATAAGTGGAAGATCCTAAATCCAGCTTGTTAAATGTGGATCATTGACAGGAAGGTGGAAGAGGGATCCTTACGTGTTGATGATTGTTCAACGGCTTAAACTTGAGTTGGAGAAGAAATCGAAAGAGGAATGAATAAAATGGTAGCAAAGGTCATGGCCAGTTTGGCTAAAAGAAGGGTATAGGAACATGGGATTCTTTCATGGTATCACTAATGCCATGAGATGGTGCAATTGTATTCGTAGCTTGGTGGTGGATGTCGGAATAAAGAGAAGAAATGCAAGGTGGTTGTTGATTGTTATGCTGGCATTCTTTCGGGGATATATGGAATCATCCAAGTTGATTAACCTTGAATGCAATCGAATTGGCGAGGGAGAGAATGCTTGAGTGGAAAGGCCGATAGATGAAGATGTTTTTGAAGCTATTAAGCCTTTAGTAGGGGGCAAAACTCCAGGGTCAGATGGTTTCCCACCACCATTTTTTTAAAGTATTTTTGAGGGACGTGAAAATTGATGTGCTTGCCTCTGTTGCGGAATTCTGCAATAGAGGTGAGGTATCTAAGGAGATGGATGCATCCTTCATCACCTTGATTCCAAAGAAAGATGGGGCTGAGTAATTGAACGATTATTGACCGAGCAGTTTATTGGCAGTCTTCATAAGATTCTAGCCAAAATTCCTTGCTTTTGGACATCAGAAAGTGTTGGGTGGTATTATCTTGATAGCACAACAGGTCTTCATGTTCGGTGACGGATCTTGGATGGGGCTTTAATCACCGACAAGTTCATTGATTTTAAATATAGAGCAGGTGTCTTGAGAATCATTTGCAAGCTTGGTGTGGTAAATGCTTATGACTGTGTCAATTGGGAGTTCTTGTGCTATTTGCTTAGAAGGATGGGGTTGGTGAGAAATGGCAGAATTGGATGAAGGGGTGTATGGGATCGGCTTCCTTCGAGAAGATTTCAAAATCATCACGGACCTCCCTTTTCTCTATTGCTAATTTTCAATTATTATTCGATGATTTCTTAACTTTCAATATATAGAAACAGATAGACTAGAAATGACATTGCTTATGTCAAAGATCCATAAACTAGAGAGAATCAAGAGGAAAGAGCACATTCTCTCTTTGTGAGGTTGAAAAGTGGATAATGCATTGCATTCTTTGGGCACATAAAATCAAACTTAAAGCAGTGCTTTCTTGGCAGAGTTTTAGGTGGCAATTAGTGCTTGTGAGTGAATCTCCCAAGGGATTCTTTCAAAGCTCTTGCAGTCGTCGGCATGATCATTTGCTTATGTTTGTATTTGTGACGGTTGCCTAAGGGCTCAGTATAATGCTAGATCTAGCTAGGGAGGTTGCTTAGTTAGCAACTTCTCTGTCGAGACCACCAACTTTTGGATTTCCCACTTACAATTCACAGATAACACTTTGCTGTTATCCCAGGCGGACTGGATTCAAGTGAAGTTTTGCAATGCTTTGAGGCAGTGTGAGGCCAGAAAATTAACATACAAACGGTGAGCTTTTGTTTGGGTGGCTTAGCAAAGAAGGGCCTGTTTAGATTGAAGGTAAAGTAAGGGAATGCAATGGAAAGCAAAAACGTGACATAAGTGGGAGGTAAACTAACATCAGCACGAGGGGAAGCAAACCCTTTGCACCTGCTTGTTTTGCTAAAAAAAAAATCCTGTAAAATTCTTTTGCTTTGCATTTGCAATTGTTTGGATTGGAATTCCACAAAGGGAATTATTTTCCCTCCAAAATTGCCATCTAAAACATCACATCAGAGGCAAACTCTTTTCCTTCCATTTAACTTTTTGATAAAAAGAAGAATGTTGTATTCTCTTGTTGAGAAGGGAAAGCAATGCAAACACTTTGTGCAGCATCTGCTGCTTTCCAAACAGTTCAAATGTCTTGTTGATGCAAGCTGATTGCGTTCTATCCAAGTAGGTTGTAAACGTTGTTGCTCAGATTTTTGGATGTATGATAGGCAAGCTTCCTTCCACCCATCTTGTCTTCCCATTTCCATTGGAAAACTGGCAAGCATTTCCATGATGTGATCCTGGAAAGAATTTAGCAGAAGTTATTGGGTTGGAAAAGTTTCTACTTGTCTTTCAGTGTTCATCTAAAGTTGATCAAGTCAGTGTTGGCTGATGTGCCTCTTTATTACGTGGCTCTATCCCATTATCCCCATCAATGTTATCAAATAGGGTGAGAAGGATTCAGAGGGAATACTTGATTGGGGCTGCAAAGAAGAAATTCCATCTTGTGGATTAGCGTGAGGTGGCAAATTGAAAGAAGCAGGATGTTTTGTTATTAGATCTCTATGTTAAATTTATACCTTGTATTGAAATGGTTGTGGAGATTCAGAGGGGAGCTGGATAACCTTGGAACCAGTGTTCGAAATATCGGTATCGCACAATGTATCGCACCCTTGGGATACAGATACGTATCGGTTATCGCACGGGATATATCGTTTGTATCGCATAGTTTATCGCACTTTTTGGGAAACATGGGGAAACATTAGCAAAATGGTTGAATTTTTTTATGAAACTTTGAGGATTATTTAAAAAAACCTTAATGCACACTTTTAAATCATAAAATATCAAAAAAGAAGTGCACATAATAAAGTTCCTTTGTATAAGGTACTAAGTTATGCGTGTTATTTGATTAAACTAAGGTAAATATATTTAAATATGATGCATACCATTTATAAATGTATAAAGATATGTATGAACATCTAAACATCAATTGGAATTCATTTTAACATATCATTTTAGGGCATGGGCCGAAAAATAAGGTAGATCCAAATCTGAGGTGGACCACACCACACAAAATAGTGTTCATTGAATGATCATCATTAAACTATTTTGGGCCTATAATTTTTTTGGATAAAGCTAATATTTATGTTTTCCCATCCAGGTTTGTCAAACCTCATGGATAGATTGGATGGCAAATAAACATTACGGTGGGCCCTAAAAAGCTTCAATGGTGGACATCATTGCCACCACATTTCTTGTAGTGTGGTACACTTGATCTTTCATTTGTCTCCTTTTTGGCCTCATGCCTTAAAATTACTTATGAAAATGGATGGAGGGTGTGGATTGGCTGGTGTACCACACGAGGTATGAGCACGTGTCGTGCGAAGATGGGATGCAGATTTCCTACTAAATCCTTTCGTAGGAGTGGGGCACACCGTGATGTTTGTGAGAAATCTACTCCATCCATCAGTTTTGTGGGATTATTTTAAGACTTGAGGCAAAAATTGAGCAGGATCCAAGACTCAAGTGGGCCGCAACCTGTTCATTGGACCTACCGTTAATCCACCGCAACTCAAAAATCACGTAGATTGGATGAGCCACCAATTGGAAGAGTCTTGACAATCGGAAATGATGATCACCTATCCAAAAGTCCAACCAGTGTTAGACGTTCAATTGGCAAAAATCTTCCAATTTATGGCTGTAATCGTCCGAATGTGTGACATTGGGCACATGGGTCATCCGTTGTGGAGTATAGCAAATGAATGACACTGCATACGTACATACGACAACAACTTGGGTGAGACCTTGACCATAGGAGCCCACCTCGACGTATGAATTGTATATCCACTCCGTTCATCTGTTTTTACATATTATTTTAGATTATGGTCTCAAAAATGAAGTAGATACAAATTTCAGATGGACCACACCATTAAAAACAATAGTTATTAATGATCATTGAAAACCATTCGTGGCCCACAAAAGTTTTAGATGCAGCTGATATTTGCCATCCAACCTGTTCATAAGATCACAAAGACATGGATGAAGAGAAACCACAAACATCAGCTTGATCCAAAACTTCTTTGGCCTCCAAAAAATTTTGAATGGTAGAGGTTCAATCAAAATGTTTCCTGTGGTGTGGTCCAGTTGAGATTTTAATTTGCCTCATTTTTGGAATCAAGCCATAAAATTATCTTTTAACATGGATTAGTGGAGTGGATAAAATAAAAAAATAACAATGGACCCCACAAGTTTACTCAGTACGCTAAGGGTACTGAGTTACTCAGTACGCAATCCGCTTCCGTCGTCCACGTCGTACAAACAGCTGAAGGGAGATCAGAGTTACATGGCCCCACCAATAATGTATTTATCATATCCACACCGTTCATCCATTTGGAGAGATCATTTTAGATCGTGAACCCAAAAATGAGTGACATCCAAACCTCAATTGGACCACACCACAAATAGCAGTGAGGACAATGATTCTCACTGTTGTAACATTCGTAGGTCCACCATAACGTTGGCTTTCCATCCAATCTGTTCATGAGGTCACAAAGACCTTGATGAATAGGAAAAATAAATATCATACGATCCAAAACTTTTGCAGCCCCAAAAGGGTTTCAATGGTGGACGTTCAATATCTAGCTGCTTCTTTCCAGTGTGGTCCACTTGATCCTTGGATCTGTCTTATTTTTCTCATAAAGCCTCACGACGAGCTCGCCAAATGGAAGAACGGTTTGGATATAATATATACCTCATGATGGGACCCACATAACTTGATGACGTCAACCCAATCGATGACGTGCGAGGCACCGTCCGTCCGCCTCCTTTGAATAAGGGCTCGGGGCCTTTTTTTTCGAAGCAGCGAGGGTTCCGGCGCGTTCCGGAACCCTAAAATCTCTCCCGAGGGCCGATGATTTCGGGGATTTCGATGGATTTTGCGCCCAGATCTCTCTAAATCAGAGGCTTCTATTCGAATGGCCCATCAAACACAGCTTCCGATCAGGGCGATCTTCTTTACAGGTACCGAAATCTACCGTTGAAAGTTTTTCTTTTTCTTTTTTCTTTTTTTTTTTCATTTTTTTCGGATAATGACGCTGTCCCAGGTGCGATATCGACGATAATATCGGCCGATATCTGAAGTTTTGGATTTTCGGTATCTTCCGGGGGTTATCGGAGGAGTTTCGTCTCGCTAGGGTCCGATACCGATAATATCGGCCGATATATCGGCCGATAGTATCGATATTTCGAACACTGCTTGGAACGAGGTGCTTTCTAATGAATGGTGGTTCACTTCCCTTCATCCCAATATAGGTCTTTGGTCTTTCAAAGTAGTGTTTGTAGTATTGGTATCATTACATGCGTCATAGTATTGGTATCATTACATGCGTCACTAATTGAGGATTCGGAAACATGTATCGATATCGCTGATACTTGAAAATGTATCGCTAATCGAGGTAAACATTAAGGGAACATGGAGAAAAAGGTGGAATTTTTTCAGCAAAACTTAATGAAATACTAAAAGACAGATGATTACATATTTAGAAATATAAAAATTATAAAAAAGAACTATACATAATAAGTTTCCATTCAATAGGGCCTTAAAACCATGTGCTGTCATTAAAAACCAGTGCAATAGTGACAAAAATTCATCCATGCATACATATATAGATGCATCATCTATCATCCATCATCCATCATGCACACATACATACATACTTCCATGCATCCACTCATGCATTCATACACACCTATCAATCCATTCCTAACATATCCATCCATCCGTGTATAACACATCCATCCATCCATCCATCCATCAAGCACGCATCCGCATATACATATCATATATCCATCTATACAAGCATATATAATTATTTTTAAAAGTAAAAGATTTTTTTTTTTTCATTATTTTTGAAACTTCAAAAAATAAATTATTTTAAAATATTAATACATCCTCATCGACAACCATCCATAAATAGAAAAGAATTTTTTTTTTCACGAAACAATATCATCATTTAAAAAAAACTAAAACGGTTTTTTTAGCATTTTCAAAAATTTAGACCCAAGGCTTGTTGAATCAAGCTAATATTTATATAATATATATGTATATATATGTGTGTGTGTATGTATATATATATATATATATATATATATATATATATATTTATTTGCAGCATTTATGCACATTTTCCCCCTTCTCGTTTTTATCCCTAAAATGAGAGATTTGATTTATGAAAATTCAAGAGTGTTCAAAATCCACTCCACAACCAGATCCCTGAAATATATTTTAAAAACAAAATTTTTGTTTTAATTCTTTTTCACAGTATTTATGCATGTTTTCCCCCCTCCTGATTTTCCCCCAAAATGAGGGATTTGATTCACGAAAATTGAAGAGGAGTGGTTGAAATCTCTCCTTGTCCTGAATGAAATCTGCAATCCTTTTCATGCTCATCATCATCCAGCTGCCGTCCAATTTTTTGAAAGAGTGGAGAATTGTGTTAAAAGTCTCCTCTAAGCACCGATGGCCACGCCACTGTATTTGCACATTCTTCAGTTCCTTCCAGAGGTCATCTTTCTTCGATCAGTGGATCCATAAATAGTACAAGGGTCCACCGGAATCCATCACCTTATAATACAAAACTGTTGGACACCTATTCACATTCCATCACCACTACATCTCTGTCCTATACAGTCATGCGGCTTCCTGATCTCCCCCCTACCCTTTATTTTTAGGCCATTACGGTTTGACTAAATCTGATAGATTTAGGCCCTGTTTGGTAGATACGTCAAAATGAGTTTATCTCATTTTAGTTAACACTCATTCTGTAATAGAAATCTTGATCGCTAATACATAATTGCTGT
This sequence comes from Magnolia sinica, assembly GCF_029962835.1. Classification (NCBI taxonomy): domain Eukaryota; kingdom Viridiplantae; phylum Streptophyta; class Magnoliopsida; order Magnoliales; family Magnoliaceae; genus Magnolia; species Magnolia sinica. Next base: position 67,878,250 of record NC_080580.1, read on the forward strand.
TAATATGAAATCATTACAAGCAGGGCCTTAGTTTTTGCTACTTAGTATCCTATTTTGGATAGATTATGTTGATTCGGAATCATTCTAAGAGTTGGAAAGTTATAGATAAGGATTTCAAAGGGATTCTTGAATGTCTATAATCTATAAAAAGGGTCATTCTAGGAAGTTAGAGGGCACTGCGCTCTTTCTGATTTTGTGAAGATCTCATTTATTTTTGTAAATTGTGAAGATAATTTAATTTCAAAACTTGTTTATCCCACTCTATTCAAATATTCTTATATGGTGTGTTTTCTTTATCCATTCTGTTGTTTAGGTATCTGATCCTCATTGATTCAATAATTGGCTTGCATTTGTTTTTGCAGCTAACATTTTGACTTCCCACTATGGATTGAAGTAGAACCTCAAATGGTGTAATAGAACCTAAACTACCATAATGGAGATCTGATCGGATATAGTCTAATGTGGTTCATAACACTACTTGTTGATATGTATTTGAATTTCAAATCTGACTATCCATTTAATCCAAATGCCATCAATTTAAAAATAATAAGAGGGGCCACCAAGAAAAAAAGGATTTTTACCACCGGAGATGTGCTCATTGTAATTCAGTGCTGGTCAGTTGGAAAATATCCTTCCTGCCAGATGCATAAGACACTGTCTCTGCATTTAGCAAATGACACGGTATTTGAATTTAATTTAAAGTGATGTTCGCATTTAATGTGGTCGCTGTTAGATTTAGCAGCATTGCCATTTGGAGCACTTTTCAAATGCAGCCCCTTATATTGGCATTCATTACCATTCTAACGTTAAATTTTCACGTTAAATAGCATAAAGCATGTTTCCTAATCTTTGATTGAAAACCCAAAAAATCTCCTATTCAGATTTCATCAGGGACTAGAGAAAAAAAAAAAAAAAACTCCATTTGGTTATCTACCTGATCAAGCTTTGTTCATGACTCTCTAAAAGACCAGAAAAAATAAAAAAAAAACTCACCAAAACTCCACTCAACATGCCAACAGTCTGTATCTTAACAGTCTGTATCTTTAGAATTTCTAAATTTAAAATATTCCTGAGTATTCTTATTCAAGACTCAAAACGACTTGACTGAATTGCTCCACTCTACTGACACCTCAAGTTTTGAGTTGTAAAAACCATTGCTAATTTGATTGTCTTGCATCAGGTAAAAAGTTGTAGCTGCTGTGATTCCAACATCCAAATCGGGCAGCAACTTACAAATGATTTGCAGAAGCTCTGGGGAGAAATCAGCACCGCATGATTGAGGTGTCCCATGAGATATTGATGGTTAGTGTTCAGTTGCCAGTGTATATTTATGTTTGTCAACGATGATTTTCTGTATCAGTAGAAGGGACTTGTTTATGCTTGTGTTTTATTATTGGGTTTAATTAGTTACTTCACCTTTCTTCCATACATGTTTTTTTTTTTTTTTTGGGTCCTTTTGGGAGTAGAATGATATACTCCGGTTTTTCCTTTCAGACAACTGGGAATCAAGGTTGATTAATTGAGACCATTGGTTTGCTAGCCACAATGGATGGTCTTTGCTGAGAAAAATTCCTGTATATGACAATCCTAGCCTTTCGATTTGTGGGCTACAAATAGACCGTTGAAAAGTGATTCAGCAATGGTCTGACATTGACTGGAAAAATGGCCCAAGATTGATTGCTAGGATCTATCTGGAAGAGTTCTGGGTCATGGGCCTTCATTGCAGGGATGCAACACTTGTGGTCGGGATTGTTGACAAATGAGCTCTGTTTGTCAGAAACCAAACCAGGCCTTCGGCTGTTGATCCTGATGTTGGGTCTGTAAATATGCAACGGTTCCTTTCTCACTCGACGAGGTCCCAAATTCCAAGTAATATGCAATGCCCACCTGGATTCTGTGAACGTGGGGCGGCAAGTCTATGATCAGTTTGTAAGGTGCGCCCATCATGGATTGGGGATGCCCTGAAAATGTTGGCAATGGGATGATTGTAACTGTCTAATTAGGGTACATCTTCTTCTTTATAATGGTGGACCAATGTCTATAACTGTCTATTTACAAGCCCATGAATCATGATGCCATTCAAGGAATATATTGGGGCGTGGCCCATCACTTGATGGGTCTGGTCCATCAAATGGTTTGTAGCACCGAAAGTCGGCTCCTGCTTGTACCATTACTAGGCTAGGTTGCAGAAGAGAAAATGAGATGGTTTGATTTTGAATCTTCCTACATAATGTAGCTCATGCGATCCAGTCCATTCATCTTGGCAACAAAATGGGTCAATTTTGGTCATGAGATAGATCACAGTTGTTGATGAAATTAGTAAAAAAATAAATAAAATGGGGTAGTTGTCCAAATAAGATGTAAAAGGACACCCACCTAATGGGTAGACTAGCTTGACTTTGAAGCCATGAATACACTGTGGGGCTTATCTAATCCTGTATTTCTGCCTGTCTGAAATATTGCAGGGTGGAAACGTGGCGCGAACATACTAATCTCTCCCTCTCTTCCTGGGAATCAACTAGCTTTAATGCAGGGAAACGGTAGTAGGGAATCTGATTGTGTCCTGGCCGGAATCGGTCCAGGAGACGCGGATTAGCTATTGAAGTGACGTCACAATGTTCTGTGGGCCCGCCATGATATATTCGTTGTATCCACACCGTCCATACATTTGGAGAGATCATTTTAGGGCATGATCCAAATTTCAAGTGGACCCCACCATAGAAAAAAGTGGGTGGACAGTGATGCCCACTGTTGAAAACTTCCTATGGCCCACTATGATGTTTATTTGAGATCCAACCTGTTTATAAGTTAACACAGACATGGAATAAGGTAAAGCATAAATATTATCTTGATCGAAAACTTCCGTGGCCCAAAGAAGTTTTTAATGCTAAGCGTTCAATCCCCACTCTTTTCCTTGGTGGGGTCCACTCGAACTTTGGATCTTCCTCAATCTTTGGCTTATGCCCTAAAATGATCTCTCCAAATGAATAGACGGTGTGGATATAACTGGTGGGGCCCACAGAATTTGGTGACGTCACTTTAGTGGCCAGACCGCTACAGTCGAGTTCAGTAGCTAATCCGCGTCCCGGTCCAGGCAGGGACTCTGTGGGGCCCTCCGTGATGTGTTCATCAAAATTTCCAGAACATTTTGGGGTAGGAGCCCAAAAATGAGGCAGATCCAAGGCACAAGTGGACCACAGTGGGGATTGAAAGTTCACCATTAAAAACTTCTGGGGGCCATGGAAGTTTTGGATCAAGCTTAAAAAAAAAAGAAAAGAAATCTTCATCCAGGTTTGTGGCCTTATGAACAGTTTGGATGGCAAACAAACATCATGGTGGGCCCTAGGAAGGTATCAAATGTGGGTGCCACTATCACCACTGCTTCCTGTTGTATGGTTCATTGATCCTTGGATTTGCCTCATTTCTGGGCCCATGACCTAAAATGATCTATAAAAACGGATGAATGGTGTGGATGAAACCCATACATCAAGGTGGGCCCTAGAAATGTTTCAATGGTGGGTGCCACTATTACCAGTGCTTCCTGTTTTATGGTTCATTGATCCTTAGATTTGTCTCATTTCTAGACCCATGATCTAAAATGATCTATAAAAACGGATGAACGGTGTGGATGAAACCCATACATCACGGTGGGCCCCACAGAGCCCCTGCATAGAACGATTTATGTCCGCTTCCTGTTTGGTAGTAGCCTAAAACTGAGTTCATCTCATTTACTTAATAATGATTATACGGGAGATTAGAAAACTGAAAGCTCGATCCAGTTTTGGGTTGTCCCGATGACTTCATTGGATCCTATGCTTGATGAGAATGGTCTGATACTAATTAGTAGTGGCAATGGCCCGGGCTAGGCCGGCTGAGGTACACCGGCCCTAGCTTGACCCAGGCCCTAATGGGCCAAAGAGGCCTTTGTCCTAGAGGGCTGTGTTGGGTCAGGTTGGGGCTGGGCTCGGACGAGGGGTGGGCCCAGGTGGACTCTATAAGTCAATTTATTCTTGTACAATTGTTGAGTGATCTTCAGGAGAAATAAAGTTTTTTTTTTTTGGCACCCTTGTATTGAATAAAATTTCATCAACCAAGCATATATCCCAACCAATCACCCACCTTAGGCATGGGTTTAATTGCGTCAATATATTGTTCATCATTTAAAGTGGGGTCTACAATTGGGATAGTTTAAAAGTGATGTTCTCCTTATTATTATATTACATGGATTCTCCGGTCCACATCACTAATACTTAGGGGTGTACACGAATTGAGCTAGCTCGGTTAGCTTGCTTGACTCGGCTCGAAAAAGCTCAAATTGACTCGACTTGGAATTGAGTTCGATCTAAGTCAAGCCGTTTTTTACAGCTCGAAAATGAATTCGAGCCGAGCTCGAGCTTGCCCCAGATCGACTCGACTCGGATCGAAATCGTCTCGACTCGGTTCGACTTGGCTTGACTCAGTGCAGGGTATATATACCCTTTAAAAAATCATAAGTTCATAACCCTAACTCCCATCCTGTTTTTTTTTACAGCTGTTCGTCCCCTTTCCAAAAAAACAAAAACCCTCTCTTAAAAAACCCTAACCCACATGGCCTTTACCTTCTTCCCTCTCTCTCTCTCTCTCAAAAAAAAAAAAAAAAAAAAAAACACTCTAACCCGCACGGCCCCATTACCTTCCCCCCCCCCCCCCCCCCCCCTCTCTCTCTCTCAAAAAACTCTAACCTGCACGGGCGCACGGCCCCATTACCTTCTCTCTCTCTCTCAAAAAAAAAAAAAAAAAATCATCACCCGCACGGCCCCATTACCCATGCTGCAGCTCGTCCCTACTCCCTACCCTGCCCGGTGCCCCCTCTCTTGTACATGCATGTGGATCTTCAATAAGTCGTACTAGGAGGATGTATATTCATGCTTCAAGTAGACAGGTTTGTATTAGGAGTTGTATTTCATTGATGCTATTTTGGTTTGTTTGGAGATATCGTGTTTCTTCAAATTCGCATTTGGGTGAATTTGGATTTTTTTATTTTTTTTTTGAAGTTATGGGACCAAAATACTGATGGCTAGACTATATTAGATATCGTGCTCGAACTCGGCTCGAAAGCTCAAAAGCTTGAAACTGGCTTGAACTCGGCTCAAACTTGTATGATTGCTAATTGAGCCAAGCCGAGCTGGAGATGTTGGCTCGATCATCGAGCCGAGCCGAGCCTAGCCGACTTCGAGCTGGGTGTGCTTGGTGACCGAGCCGAGCTGAGCTGAGGCCAGCTCGACTTGGTTCGGCTTGATGTACACCCCTACTAATACTTATGTACTACATGGGATGAGTCTGGTTGTCAAGGCTATTTATCATTGCACTTTTTCCTCCCAACTCTAATTAGAGTTTTTTTTTCTTCTCCTAAAAGGTTTTTCTCTTTGATATGGTATCAGGTAAAAAACTCTCATGATATTTTCTCTTCATCATCTTTTCTTGATCTCCCTTTCCTCTCTATTTTTTTTAAACTTCTTTTCGCTTCTTTGGTTTTTTATTCTAATATTTTAATCTTGGGTTGAGAGTCGTTGTAGCCTAAACAATGATGAAAGTGATTAACAAGGAGGGATCTTGTAGTAATTTCTAATTTTCTTTGAAGGGTTGGTCAACATTCAGTTTTCGTAAGATTTTTGGAGTGTTTATTTTTAATTTTTTAGAAATTGGTTTATATCAACTAAAGATGTTGAATATTTTGTTTGAACAGCCTTTTGAGTTCTTTTCATCCATATTTACAATGATTCTTTTATAGACAATGATCAGGTATTTGAGATTTATTTTCTTATAAAAATATATTAATATCCAATGAATTTTGTTGTGAGATCTCCTTATTGTCTTTGATGGTTTGATTTGGAGGTACAAGATTGGGTGCCTTTTTAATTTTTAAATTTTATATCTTTGTTCAAACTGCTACAAGTTAGAGTTGGTTATATTAGTTATTATTATTATTATTATTATTATTATTATTATTATTATTATAACATTGATTAGCATGAAGTCTTAATATTTAGTACTTTAATTGTTTGGGCTTAAATATGACACCATTATCAATATCTAAGACAGTTAACTCAATCACCTTCAAATTGCAGAGATTGATTATTCACATTGAAAATCTTGAGTCGTAGATTACAACCCATATATTTAAGTCCAATAATTATCTTCAGTTAAATGTTATTGAAATGTTTGTTGGAGAAAAATAAAAGTTGGTATATATAGATGATTGTATATCAGAACCTACTATAATTGACCCTTATTATGAAAAATGAAAATCAAACAATTTGTCGATTGTGTCTTGGATTTTCAATTCTATGGACCTTAAAGGTTGGTAGATGATTTTTTTCTACCATGTGTGAGATTTAGTTGACTACTTATAAATTGTATGCTGATCAAAATAATATGAAAATTTTTATAATATATATTAGGAGATTAGTCATTTGAGATAGAAGAAAAAAATTATCATTTGATTATTATGCTCGGATGCGTATTTATAATAGGAATTCTGTAAACTGAATGATCTTAAGTTTGTTTGTTTTACAAATACAGAGGCATATAAAAGAAATGTTAAGAAGAAAATGACATTCAAATTTTTGGTTAAGTCTTAATTTTGATTTTGAGACTACTTAAGCACAGATTCTAGGTTATCCTACTTTACCTTCACTTTAGTGTATATGCTTTATTTCAATGAGATGAGAAGTATTGTACACATATAAAATCAATTGTGGTTGAGAAATATACCCTAGTGATATGGATATGTTGTTGACTATTGTTAGGTTCTTTATGGTCAACTTAAGTCCAAGTCACTAATTTTATAACTACAAACGGTAAAGATTTTCAGGATACTGTTGGAAACGCTCTTTACCATTGGAAAATTTACGTATGCTTCTATTAGTTGGTGATGTGAGTCATCTCTCGAGATGTTAGTATTATGTCTTACCAAGGGATGACACTTAGAATAAGGTCTTTTCATCAATATTTTTTGTTCAGGAATGTAATACTTTAACAACATTTCGCTTTAAGTATTTGGATAATTGATTTGGAGGGCTATTAATAATATAATATATTCATCAATTTCTCTCTCTCTCTCTCTCTCTCTCTCTCTCTCTCTTTGTTATTAATTCAAACCAAATCCTAACTTGAGTCATGTAAAATTAGTAGATAACACCCTAACATTTATTGAAATTTTTTTCCCTATTTTTATTGCACCATTATTCTTCTTTGTTTATCATTTTATTAGTTGTTAATATTTGCTTGCAATTTGTTATTTGTTAGTTATATTGGAGGTTTTAGTTGAGAATTTACATTGTTTTAGTGGTATAGCTCACTTGAGTCTTGGATTGAGCTTTTTTTTTTTCCCTTACATATAGTGAAAGACAAGTAGCTCAATTGATGGATGAAGTAGATGTTAGACAGAACATGACAGGCCCCACGGAGCTCAGATATTGCACACTTTCCCTAAAATAGTTGTTACGGAGAATTGGTCTCGTTTAATTATTGGGACATTACTTATGTGGCTTGACAATATTGTTAGTTTTTCACAATTTAAAAAATAGTGGTCCTTTGTAAGCATACAAATGCTATGGGTTTGCAGAAATCTTAATCATCTAAATTGGTGACCCAACTTGAGATTGAGCATAACGAAAATTTCAACCGACAAGACAATAGCCATATGATTTTCTCTTCTAATTTGACCACTCACATTTTTATCTTTTAACATCCATTTAGATAATAATTTAATATTCATTTAGTAGTAATTTAATATTATTAGTTTGTCATGCCCCAGGCTCGGTAACCGGACTCATAAGGAACTCGACGGCCAGTTCTGGCTGCAACAGCCTCCGTAGTACCCCATTCTCAGCTCCTGAGGCAGGTTCCGATCCTGGGATCCTATAAGGAGGATTTTCATAATAGTATAATCATTTTCCAATATGAGCATACCCAAGATCACAGCAAGTACGTCTGAGAATAACAAAGGGCACACATCACAAAATCCACTAAGAATTTGAACTTTTACAAGTTTACATCAGGTTCAAAAGAACATACATAAGGTAATAAGGAAAGAGAGAGAAATCAGTAATACCGGAGTCCTCACTACTCAACTCTACTCCACGCTCTGCTGTTAAAACGCCTGTCTAGAGTCTCCTTCATGCATCAATCGTGTATAAGCTTATAGAAGCATAGAGGGTAGTGTAAGTGTTTGATATCGGTGCACAGAAGAATAGCAGGAGGTACGAGGAATGAACATGCTCAATGAGAATATCACTATCCTTACCAAGGCTTATCATGAATACCATGCAATGAGTACTGGGAGCCATACCAAGGCAATGCATGAAGGGGCTTACACAGCCAATGCTAATGTGATGCAAGTAATGTCAGTGCTCATATCCAAACCATATGTCAAGTACATTTCCAATCATAAGGAAATCACCGGGGTCTATTACACTGCTGAATGACTGCCGCTCTACAGACCCCACACAGTCAAACGAGCGTAAGGGACCTCACTACCTGCCTGTGGACAGCTAATCACCAGCAAGGCCTGAAGGTAGTGGACCCATTTACGAGTTGGTCAGACTCAGCCTAGCAATGTCTCCTCACACTAGGCAGGTAAGGCCACACCCCTATCCAACCGATTACACGACAGTGGGAGTCGCGACCTAACGGTATAAAGCCCTAGTGCGCTCATAGTTTCCACTTGGTCACAGCGTTGGAGTAGATCCTTGGTACTATGGAAGTTTTGAAAATTTCACCCATGCGTATCCTATGCACCCAGTGTGCTCAACTAATATTTTCGGTGTCCACTCATACGACCATCCATGAATATCCCTGTGGAGGCGAGGCCCTGATGAAGCAAGGGTGGTATCATCATAAAATGCTATGCCAATGCATGAGTCACACACATAGATCATGCACTAGCTGCAGGCGCACACAATGTGCATAGGGAGAGAAACTCCATCCCTCAATGACCACCACACAATTCAATCAATTCATACAGATGATGCATATGGGTCATAAAAATGTAAGTGTGCTACCTGTGGAATATGAAATCCTCCATCCCAAGGAGGGTTAAGGTCTAGGCACATAGGCAAGTATTTTAAGAAGAAGAGAAGTCCTCTAGTGGGAGCCCAATACTTTGAGATGGCCCACAAACTAAGAGAGTCAAAATCCTAAGGAGGAACGGTCCTAGCCAGGCCCAAGGTGGGCCTTCAACCACCTATAAGGGCCTCTATGGGCCTACCTTAGGGCCACCAAGGAGGATATCCAATCTCAACTGGATCCCAAAAGGTAGCCTGCTACGTATGCAAAGAAAGGTCCAAGGCACAATCAATCCATGGCCTAGTGGGCCATATACTAAGCCCAAAACAAAGGCAACCTGGTGGGCCCTTAAGCAAGGTTAGGGCCCAACCATAAGGGTCATGGGTTCACTCATTGTGGTGGGCCTAATGGGCAGCCCATTATCCCAACATATGAGAAATCCTTATATTTTTAACACAAGTAGGTTAGGCTTCACATCTCGGCCCAAGTATGGATTTATTATAGTGGGCAAACAAGGGCCCAACTACTTGAGTATTTGGCCCATAAGACCCATCACAATGGCATGGTAAATATAGGACCCAAGGGTCCAACAGGCCTGTCAAAAGTTCCAGCCCAACCAAGGTTATAGGGCTCATTAATTAACTGGAAGACTAGCCCAAGAAGAATCCAATTGGAATGGGCCTCTATTCTTGCACTAATTAAGCCCAAAAATAAAATTAGAACGGTAAGATAACTGACTTAAAACCTCCTTAAATCTAGTGGGCCATATTGCCCCAAAAGAACATTTATAGGCAACAATTATTGGGCTCAATGCAAAATTCCAGCCCACCCAAATTTCTGGGTTGGTTGGAGTCCAACAATAGAAGTATTTCTTAGTATATTTAATATTTGATGGCCCACACACATCACTGTGGGCCCCACCAGATAAGAGAAGATATGCAACACATATATCAAGTGGGCCAGGCCGTTGGAATGCAGGCCCAGCAGTAGCCTAAGGAAGGGATGTCCCATGTGTAGGCAACCCTATGGGCCCGGGGTATCTGGCCTAAAAATCCTTCTAATGGGCCCCAATTGAATAATAAAAAAAGGGAGGATGATCAATCCCCTAAGGACCCCACATGGATGGGTGCTGGGATATATAACACATCAAGGTGGGCCCACGAAGCAGGTTGAACGCCCCAGCCTGGGCGTCCCTACCTATCAGGCCACTTCCAGCAGTACCACGGCCAGCTCAAATGTATTTTGGGTCTAAAAGTTTTCAGGGTGATACTTCCATAGGTGGTCCATACCCCCACAAAATTTCAGGATTTTTGAACACTTAGAAATATTTTATTTATTTAAATGAAACAGACTGTCTAGAAAATCGGACTGACCTGGATGTCCCAACGTGGTGGGCCAGTCCGGCCCTTGCCACTGTGTGTATAGGGGTCCATTGGACCTGAAATTTGGTAGGTGGGTCCTAGTATGGGTGGGCCATAGCTCCACAAAATTTCAGAATTTTTAGACATATAAAAATATTTTAATTTATTTGAAGAAATCAATCTGTCCTGAAAATCGGACTGATTTGGATACCCTATTGTAATGGGCCGGTCCAACCACCACCATAGTGTGTACAGGTGTCTATTGCCCCCAAAATTTTATAGGTGGATCCTACCATGAGTAGAACACCTCTCTGAAAAATTTTATGATTTTTAAATACTCATAAATATTTTAATTAAATTATGAATTTCAATCTGTCCAGGAAGAGATGTTGCTGTCCATGCATTGTTTACCCAATAAGGTGGGCCCAAACTTCATCTAGGAGGGGGAAAATGGAGGTTTAGTATTTTCTTCATAAAATACAGTAAGGTGAGGTCCACAAAAGTGGCCCATCCCTCAGAGAAACCAAGCTAAAGTGTATGTTTTCCCTCCATACATGTGGGCTGGATGGCCCAACAAGGTGGACCGCCCACCCCTATGGGCCTCCTTTTTGAGTACCATTTCATGGGCCATCTGAGGTATGACCCACCACACCTCAAGGTGGGGTCTACACCTTCTCATTACACCCCATAATTATAAAGAAAATAAAGAAAATTATGATAAAAAAATCCATGCCAAAGATTGAACATGACAGTCCATGCAACAATCCAGATTTTTGGACAGCAATACATGGCTGGACACATCAGCCTACATCTCAATAATCTTACCCATAAAAAAGGGTGTGTGGCCTTCCTCAGTGGGCCCCACATAAGTCCAGATCACAGACTAAGACTAGGACACTTGCATGCATTGATTAAGGTATCCAAAGATCATGGAGTTGGGTGGTAAGGGCGTCCCACTTTGCTGAATTTTTATTTTTATTTATTTTGGGACATCCTAGGCCCACTAAATGGGCCACACACACATCATCATCCACACATCAGAGAAAAGAGAAGAAGAAAAGAAAGTAATCTGGCCATGGGGGTAGGGCCCCGCCACTAATGGGCCCTCCCAAGAGTTAATCTCAACCTTACAACAATGTTACTTGAACATGCAACATTAAACTAATGCATGCATGATCTATGACTAGAATGGGTGGTTGGGATGCCATCCCAATATGACTTTTAGGGTATAGATGCCCTTGAAATAAGGTGGATGATATAATACATTATGATGGGGTTCATGGAGAATGGCCCCATCATGTTTCATGATATGCATGTAAGATGGGCTAAAAGGCCACATCTATGGGGTCAAATGGGGTCCCCACCATGGATTGGTGGGCCCCATATGATGCACACAAAAGAAATAAGAAGATTTTAAGGGTAGAAAATCAGATCAATAAGATCATAGTTACCCACCTTAAGATCTTTATCAAAACTCCACTCCAAGCTTATAAGGGTCCAAGGAAGCAAGATGAATGGTTGAGATGGGTTTTCAATGGAGGGATTGAGGGGAAAAAGGAGGAAAAGGGGCTGGAAAAGAGGGAAAAAGGGGCTGAATTTTTTTTGCAAGAGAGAAAGAAGGAGAGAAATGAGGGAGGAGAGAGAGGAATGAGATGCATTTACTAGCAAGAAGGGAGTTTTATTCAAAGTGATAATTACATTTGCTAGAAAAGAGGATGTGGTGGTCTCTCTCTCCCTAGAGAAGAGAAATTTCAGAAAATTTTAGATTGGGGAAGAGAAATTACATGGGGAAGAAAAAAATCTCATGATGACTTCTAGAAAAGAAAAAAAGAAAGAGTCATGATGAGTTTGGAGAAGGGAGTCCATCATTGCTAGACTATGCCATATGTCATCATGGAAATAGTGATGTCATCACCATTGGCAAGCATGCACATGGGGAAACATGCAAATCATGTCCGTCCCACCAAAAATGCGATCAATGGTAAAAAAGATGCGCGGTCCATAACTTTTGATGGACACGTCGGATTTTCACATGAGACCCGTCGTTGGAATCGCGACGACGATGCGGTCGCAATGGCGTAAGTCTTAGGTTAATTCAAGTCGGGTCTACATGACCGAACTCAAGGGTAACCGCAAACACTATCCAAAGGTCGCGGGTCATCGAAATTTGACCGGTAGGACCGCGGGACCAAAATGAATGAAATGCATACTTACACATGCACACATACGAACTTGGGTCAGGTCTCACAACCCTCCCCACCAACTAAAAAATTTTATCTCCAAAATTGACCAATGCAGGACAAAATGAAAAGCAAACACCATCATCATATAACAATCATCAAAAGAGAAGGCAATACAATCCGCATATATCAATCAACAAACAAATGGGGATAACGCCCTTTAATCTCGGCCTCGCGTTCCCAAGACGCCTCGGCCTCCGAATGATGACCCTATTGTACTTTCACCAAGGGAATGACCTTGGTCCTGAGGACTTGCTTCTTTCGATCAAGAATACGAATCGGCTGCTCAATGTAGGAAGCATCCTCATGGACCTCAAGCGGTTACCAATCAATCATGGGAATAATGTCCAACCTACATTTCTGTAACATAGACACATAAAATACATCATGGATCGCGGACAACTCAGGAGGTAAGGCAAGCCTATAGGCCACAGCGCCTACGCGCTAGGTAATCTCAAAAAGTTTAATGAATCTCGGGACGAGCTTGCCCTTCACACCAAAGTGAACCACGCATTTCATAGGCGAGATCTTGAGATACACCATGTCCCCGACTGCAAACTCAAGGGGTCGATGCCGACGATCAGCAAAACGCTTCTGCCGGCTCTGAGCTGTGTGCATCCTCTGCCTGATAACATCAATAACCTCTGACGTCTGCTGCACAAGCTCGGGACCTAAGAGATGACGCTCTCCAACCTCGGTCCAACAACTAAGAGATCTGCACGGTCTGCCATAAATTGCCTCAAAAGGAGCCATGCCGATAGTCGCCTGATAGCTATTGTTGTACGCGAACTCAGCGAGGCCCATATGCTCATCCCGACTCCCCGTAAAGTCAATCACACAAGCCCTGAGTATATCCTCAAGGATCTGGTTGACCCTTTCGGTTTGCTCATCTGTCTGTGGATGATAAGCGGTACTGAGATGCAAAGTGACCCCCAGCGCCTGTTGAAAACTCCTCCAAAACTGAGACATAAATCTGGAATCTCGGTCTGAAATGATTGAAATTGGGACGCCGTGCAGTCTCACTATCTCCTCAATGAATATCCTCGTCAACTGGTCCATAGACCAGGAAGCACGCACTGGAATGAAATGAGTCGACTTCATCAGACGATCGACGATAACCCATATGGTATCGTAACCGCGTTGAGTCCTCGACAATCTTGCAATGAAGTCCATTGATACGTGCTCCCACTTCCACTCTAGAACGCTCAACGACTACAAGGGACTAGGGGGTCTCTGATGATCGGCCTTGACACGCTGGCATGTGTCACACTCGGCCGCAAAACTCGCAATCTGGCGCTTTATCCCCAGCCAGAAGTACTGCCTCCTCATATCACGATACATCTTCGTGGAGCCAGGGTGGATAGTAAGTCTCGATCGGTGTGCCTTGGTCATTAGATCACGATGCAACTCTGGTACACACAACCGGCCTCTGAAGCATAATCCACCATTGGAACCAATTTGCCAGTCTGACTGCTCCACGGATGCTGCCTCTGCTCGGTACTCCTGAAGTGACTCGTCCGTCTGCTGAGCTTCGATCACCCTAGCCACCAAAGAGGGTTGAATCGATAAGATCAAAAGCTGAACAATGGAAGACTGTAGGCCGAACTCAAAGTCATACTCTGAAACATCCTCAAGCATCTGCCACTCTTGCACCATCATCTGTACCACCAGGCCTCGTGGCTGACGGCTGAGTGCGTCCACCACCACGTTCGCCTTGCCTGGGCGGTACTGAAGAATAAAGTCATATTCTTTCAACAACTCTATCCATCACCTCTACCGTAGGTTTAACTTGGACTGCGAAAATAGATACTTCAAGCTCTTATGATCGAAGAAGAGCTCGAACCTGATCCCATATAGGTAATGCCTCCACACCTTCAGTGCGAAGACAACTGCTGCAAGCTCCAAATCATGAGTGGGGTAGTTCAGCTCATGGACCTTGAGCTGGCGTGAGGCATATGCCACTGGCTTCCCGTGCTACATCAATACAGCACCCAAGCCAACTTTGGAGGCATCAATGAAAACAACGAAACCCTCACTCCCATCAGGAAGAGTAAGAACAGGAGCGGACGTGAGGCGGTCCTTCAACTCTGTAAATGCCTTCTCGCAAGCATCACTCCAGATGAACTCGACGCCCTTCCGCGTCAACCGGGTCAGCGGTGTTGCAATACGGGAGAAACCCTCAATAATATCCCGCTAGACCAAGGAAGCTGCGAATCTCAGACGCGTTCATGGGCTGGCCCCACTGAAGCACTACATCAACCTTCGAGGGGTCCACAGGGACACCCTCCCTCGTCACTACGTGACTGAGGAACTTCATCTCCTCCTGTCAAAGCTCACACTTCTCTAGCTTCGCATACAACTGGTGGGCACGGAGAGTCTCATATGGTCCTCTCGGGTCCTCGAATATACAAGAATATCATCAATGAATACCACCACGAACTGATCGAGGAACGACCGAAAAACCTCGTTCATCAGCTGCATGAATACGGTGGGCGCATTGTCAGTTCGAAGGACATGACCAGAAACTCAAAGTGGCCATAGCGTGTCTGGAAAGCCATCTTCAGAATGTCCTCCTCTCGGACCCGAATCTGATGGTAACCGGAACGCAAGTCTATCTTGGAAAAATACTGTACACCCTGTAACTGATCGAACAAGTCATCAATACGGGGAAGCGGGTATCGGTTCTTGATGGTGACTTTG
Source organism: Magnolia sinica (assembly GCF_029962835.1). Classification (NCBI taxonomy): domain Eukaryota; kingdom Viridiplantae; phylum Streptophyta; class Magnoliopsida; order Magnoliales; family Magnoliaceae; genus Magnolia; species Magnolia sinica. Next base: position 67,893,599 of record NC_080580.1, read on the forward strand.
TTGAGCTCACGATAATCTACACAGTCGCAACGAACCATCCTTCTTCTTCACAAACAATACTGGGGCTCTCCAAGGCGAACTGCTGGGACGAATGAAACCTAACTCTCGGAGCTCATTTAACTGCTCCTGCAGTTCCCTCAACTCCAACAGTGCCATCGGGTAGGGGGCCTTCAAGATAGGCGTAGTATCGGGTACCAAATCAATCTGGAACTCCACCTGCTGACGCGGTGGCAAACCCGGGATCTCTTGGAACACATTTGGGTACTCACAAACAACTGGCAGCTGCTCAATACTCTCTGCTATAGAATCCTCAATGACTTAAGCCAAGAAACTAGATAACGGCTCTCCTCTAGGCTCAGCGACGAACTGGAATACTGGTAAGCCTGGAATGTGAAACGTAATCGTCCTCGCGGCACAGTCTAAGATGAAACGATACTCCACAAGCCAGTCCATACCCAGAATCACATCAAATCTTGCCATCGTCATCACGAACAGATCGGCAGGGAGGAACATCTCGCTCACTAATATCGGGCAAGAAGGATAGCGACGGGTCAGCACAATAGACTTCCCCATGGGAGTCGAAATGGTCAAGGCCTCAGACACGACCTCCGACAGAATACCGGTCGATCGGCAAAACTGCTCAGCCATGAAAGAATGGGAAGCGCCCGAATCAAACAAAACATGAGTAACGTAAGAAGAAACAAGAAGAATACCCTCAATGACTCCACTGGTCGATGACTGCGGGTCCTGGCCTGGTGCCTGCTGTGCAGAATAAAAGTGGCCCTGAGCTGGTAGGGGAAGCAACCCGGAAGACTGAGGGTCCTGAGTCTGTGCCTGCTGGGCTGCTATACACACTGGACCCAGGGACTGGACATACGGATATCTCCTCTGCTGGTGCTGTGGCTGCTGTCTCTACTGAGGAGGTCTGCTTGGCTACCTCTGCTGCTGAGAAGGAGCCCTAGGAGCGGTGGGTGGAAGCTGTGCTCTCTGCTGCTACTGAGAAGGACGAGGAGGGGGCAAATGCGGTAGCCTCTACTTCTAAATGGGGAGAGGGCACTCACGCCTCCAATGCCCAGCCTGTCCATAGCCGAAGCATACACCAGAAAAAGGGTCAGAAGATGAAGCGGTTGGTGGTGCTGATGATGATGAAGAAGCTACTAACTGAACCGCGGGTTGTCGAAATCCTAATCTGCCCCTCCCTCTCTGCTGACGGAGCTGCCGGCTGGCGCTCTCCTCTTCCAGTCTCCACCGGAAGTCTGCTCTCTCAATCTCTGGGTCAAAGCCCAGTCCTCCTCATAAATCAGTGCCAGATGAACGACTTGGTCGAATGTCTCCAAACAATGCCCTACCACACGGCTACGAAGGGCAGGACGCAACCCACTTACAAAATGACGGGCCCTCATCTTCTCATCACTGGTGAGATGAGGAGCAAATCTAGATAGAGCCAAGAAATGAGCCTCATACTGAGATACAGTTATATCACCCTGCACTAGGGTCTCAAACTCGATAGCCCGCTGGATCTAAACATGCTCGGGGAAGAATTTCTAGTCGAAACGGACCACAAACTCCTCCCATGTCCAAATGAACTGAGGCCCGACCATCCTAGATACGGATGACCACCAGTGACGGGCCTCACCCTGAAGAAGATAGGTCGCAAGAGATACTCTCTGACCTGCAGGACACTGTATAGTGTAAAAAATCCTCGCAACCTCAGTGCGGCAAGCCTTGGTGGCAGAAAGATCAGGGTCACCACTAAACCTCGGGGGATCATGCTATCGGAACTCTCGAGCTATCACACTAGCACATGGTAAATCAGACTGCCCAAAAACCTCGGCAGTAGCTGGCTGACGGGTCTGCAATGCGGTGGCAACAAGTTGCATCAGTTGCTGGAAATGCTCGGCTCCTATAGGTACTATCGGAAAGGCAGGGGCGGCACTCGCCTCAGGCGGAGGCACGGGTGCGGCTGGATAGGTGGGGGAACTGGAGCAATTGGATGAGCGGGCAATACAGGCTCAACTGGAGAAACAGGCTGGATCGGGACCTCTAAATCGGATCCTCATCAAAAGGAGTGGGATGTGCTTGGGTAGGACGGGTATCTCGGGTGCCTCATCCACGGGCGCCACGTCCATGTGGCATCGTCTACAAAATAATGATGACGCAAGGAATCAGGATAATTATAGGCTCAATATGGATCGAATGGAAGAGTCTCGGAACATTACTAGTCCTATGTTCTTGGCAGACATGCGATGTTATCCTGAGTCATTTCAGAATTACTTGCTATGCTCTGATACCAACTCCTGTCACGCCTCAGACTCGGTAATCGGACTCACAAGGAACCCGAAGGCTAGTTCTGGCCGCAACAGCCTCCGTAGTACCCCATTCTCGCCTCTTGAGGCAGGTTCCGATCATGGGTTCTTAGAAGGAGGATTTCCATAATAGTATAATCATTTTCCAATATGAGCATACCCAAGATCACGGCAAGTACATCTGAGAATAACAAAGGGCACACATCACAAAATCCATTAAGAATTTAAACTTTTACAAGTTTACATCAGGTTCAAAGGAACATACATAAGGTAATAAGGAAAGAGAGAGAAATCAGCAACATTGGAGTCCTCACTGCTCAACTCTAATCCATGTTCTGCTGCTAAGATGCCTGTCTAGAGTCTCCTGTACGCATCAATCGTACATAAACTTATAGAAGTTAGAGGGTAGTGTAAGTGTGTGATATCGGTGCACAGAAGAATAACAAGAAATACGAGGAAAGAACATGCTCAATGAGAATATCACTATCCTTACCAAGGCTTATCATGAATACCATGCAAAGAGTACTGGGAGCCATACCAAGGTAATGCATGAAAGGGCTTACACAGCCAATGCTAATGTGATGCAAGTAATGTCAGTGCTCATATCCAAACCATATGTCAAGTACATTTTCAATCATAAGAAAATCACCAGGGTCCATTACACTGCTGAATGACTGCTGCTCTACAGATCCCACACAGTCAAACAAGCATAAGGGACCTCACTACCTGCCTGTGGACAACCAATCACCAGCAAGGCCTGAAGGTAGCAGACCCATTTATGAGCTGGTCAAACTCAGCCTAGCAATGCCTCCTCATGCCAGGCAGGTAAGGCCACACCCCTATCCAACCGATTACACAACAGAGGGAGTCATAACTTAACGGTATAAGGTCCTCGTGCACTCATAGTTTTCACTTGGTCACGGCGTTGGAGCAGATCCTTGATACCATGGAAGTTTGGGGAATTTCACCCATGTGCATCCTATATACCCAGTATGCTCAAGTAATATTTTCGGTGTCCACTCAAACGACCATCCACTAATATCCATGTGGAGGCGAGGCCCTGATGAAGCAAGGGCGGTATCATCATGAAATGCTATGCCAATGTATGAGTCACAACACAGATCATGCACTAGCTACAGGCACACAATGTGCATAAGGGGAGAAACTCCATCCCTCAATGACCACCACACAATACAATCAATTCATACAGATGATGCATATGGGTCATAAAAATGTAAGTGTGCTACCTGTGGAATATGGAATCCTTCGTCCTAAGGAGGGCTAAGGTCTAGGCACATAGACAAGTATTTTAAGAAGAAGAGAAGTCCTCTAGTGGGAGCCCAGTACTTTGGGATGACCCACAAACTAAAAGAGTCAAAATTTTAAGGAGAAACGGTCCTAGCCAAGCCCAAGGTGGGCCTTCAACCACCTATAAGGGCCTCTATGGGCCTACCTTAGGGCCACCAAGGAGGACATCCAACCTCAACTGGGTCCCAAAAGGTAGCTTGCTACGTATGCAAAGAAAGGTCCAAGGCACAATCAATCCATGGCCTAGTGGGCCATATACTAAGCCCAAAACAAAGGCAACCTAGTGGGCCCTTAAGCAAGGTTAGGGCCCAACCATAAGGGTCATGGGTTCACTCATTGTGGTGGGTCTAATGGGCAGCCCATTATCCTAACATATGGGAAATCCTTATATTTTAAACACAAGTAAGTTGGGCCTCACATCTCGGCCCAAGTATGGATTTATTATAGTAGGCAAACAAGGGCCCAACTACTTGAGTATTTGGCCCATAAGACCCATCACAATGGCATGGTAAATATAGGACCCAAGGGTCCAACGGGCCTATCAAAAGTTCCAGCCCAACCAAGGTTATAAGGCCCATTAATTAACTGGAAGACTAGCCCAAGAAGAATCCAATTGGAATGGGCCTCTAATCTTGCACTAATTAAGCCCTAAAATAAAATTAGAATAGTAAGATAACTAACTTAAAACCTCCTCAAATCTAGTGGGCCATATTGCCCCAAAAGAACATTTATAGGTAACAATTATTGGGCTCAATGCAAAATTCCAGCCCACCCAAATTTCTGGGTTGGTTGGAGTCTAACAATAGAAGTATTTCTTAGTATATTTAATCCTTGATGGCCCAAACACATCACTGTGGGCCCCACTGGATGAGAGAAGATATGCAACACATATATCAAGTGGGCCAGGCCGTTGGAATGCAGGCCCAGCAGTAGCCTAAGGCAGGGATGTCCCATGTGTAGGCAGCCCTATGGGCCCGGGGTATCTGGCCCAAAAATCCACCCAATGGGCCCCAATTGAATAATAAAAAAAGGGAGGATGATCAATCCCCTAAGGATCCCACATGGATGGGTGGTGGGATATACAACACATCAAGGTGGGCCCACGAAGCAGGTTGAACGCCCCAGCCTGGGCGTCCCTGCCTAGCAGGCCACTTCCAGCCATATCACGGCCAGCTCAAATGTCTCTTGGGTCTAAAAGTTTTCAGGGTGATACTTCCATAGGTGGCACATACCCCCACAAAATTTCAGGATTTTTAGACACTTAAAAATATTTTAATTTATTTAAATAAAACAGACTATCCAGAAAATCGGACTGACCTGGACGTCCCAACATGGTGGGCCAGTCTGGCCCTTGCCACGGTGTGTACAGGGGTCCATTGGACTTGAAATTTGGTAGGTGGGTCCTAATATGGGTGAAACATAGTCCCACAAAATTTTAAAATTTTTAGAAATATAAAAATATTTTAATTTATTTAAAGAAATCAATCTGTCCTGAAAATCGGACTGATCTGGACACCATATTGTAATGGGCCGGTTCAGTTACCACCATGGTGTGTACAGGTGTCCATTGGCCTCAAAATTTTATAGGTGGGTCTTATCATGAGTGGAACACCTCTCTGAAAAATTTTATAATTTTTGGATGCTCATAAATATTTTAATTAAATTAGGAATTTCAATCTGTCCAGGAAGAGATGTTGCTGTCCATGCATTGGTTACGCAATAAGGTGGGCCCAAACTTCATCTAGGAGGGGGGAAATGGAGGTTTAGTATTTTCTTCATAAAATACAGTAAGGTGGGGTCTACAAAAGTAGCCCATCCCTCAGAGAAACTAAGCTGAAGTGTATGTTTTTCCTCCATACATGTGGGCTGGACAGCCCAACAAGGTGGACTGCCCACCCCTTTGGGCCTCCTTTTTGAGTACCATTTCATAGGCCATCTGTGGTATGACCCACCACACCTCAAGGTGGGGTCCACACCTTCTCATTGCACCCCATAATTATAAAGAAAATAATGAAAATAATGATCAAAAAATCCATGCCAAAGATTGAACATGACAGTCCATGCAACGGTCTAGATTTTTGGACAACAATACATGGTTGGACACATCAGCCTATATCTCAATAATCTCAGCCATAAAAAAGGGTGTGTAGCCTTCCTCAGTGGGCCCCACATAAGTCCAGATCAGAGACTAAGACTAGGACACTTGCATGCATTGATTAAGGTATCCAAAGATCATGGAGTTGGGTGGTAAGGGCGTCCCACCTTGTTGGATTTTTATTTTTATTTATTTTGGACATCCTAGGCCCACTAAATGGGCCACACATACATCATCATCCACACATCAGAGAAAAGAGAAGAAGTAAAGAGAGTAATTTGGCCATGGGGATAGGGCCCCGCCACTAATTGGCCCTCCCAAGAGTCAATTTCAACCATACAACAATGTTACTTGAACATGCAACATTAAACTAATGCATGCATGATCTATGACTAGAATGGGTGGTTGGGATGCCATCCCAGCATGACTTTTAGGGTCTAGATGCCCTTGAAATAAGGTGGATGATATAATACATCATGATGGGGTCCATGGAGAATAGCCCCATCATGTTTCATGATATGCATGTAGGTTGGGCTAAAAGGCCACATCCATGGGGTCAAATCGGGTCCCCACCATGGATTGGTGGGCCTCATATGATGCACACAAAAGAAATAAGAAGATTTTAAGGGTAGAAAATCAGATCAGCAATATCATAGTTACCCACCTTAAGATCTCTATCAAAACTCCACTCCAAGCTTATAAGGGTCCAAGGAAGCAAGATGAAGGGTTGAGATGAGTTTTCAATGGAGGGATTGAGGGGAAAAAGGAGGAGAAGGGGTTGGAAAATAGAGAAAAAGGGGCTGGATTTTTTTTGCAAGAGAGAAAGAAGGAGAGAAATGAGTGAGGAGAGAGAGGAATGAGATGCATTTGCTAGCAGGAAGGGAGTTTTATTTAAAGTGATGATTAGATTTGCTAGAAAAGAGGATGTGGTGGTCTCTCTCTTTCCCTAGGGAAGAGAAATTTTAGAAAATTTCAGATTGGGGAAGAGAAATTGCATGGGGAAGAAAAAAAAAAAAAATCTCATGATGACTTTTAGAAAAGAGAAAAAGAAATAGTTATGATGAGTTTGGAGAAGGGAGTCCATCATTGCTAGACTAGGCTATATGTCATCATGAAATGGTGATGTCATCACCATTGGTAAGCATGCACATGGGGAAACCTGCAAATCATGTGGGTCCCACCAAAAACTCGATCAATGGTCTAAAAGATGCGCGGCCCATAACTTTTGATGGACACGTCGAATTTTACACGAGACCCGTCGTTGTAATCGCGACGACGATGCGGTCGCAATGGCGTAAGTCTTAGGTCAATTCGAGTTAGGTCTACATGACCGAACTCAAGGATAACCGCAAACACTATCCAAAGGTCACGGGTCACCGAAATTTGACTGGTAGGACCGCGGGACCAAAATAAACGAAATGCATACTTACACATGCACACATATAAACTTGGCTCAGGTCTTACAACCCTCCCCACCAATAAAAAAATTTTATCTCCAAAATTGACCAACGCAGGACAAAATGAAAAGCAAACACCATCATCATATAACAATCATCAAAAGAGAAGGCAATACAATCCGCATATATCCATCAACAAACAAATGGGGATAACGCTCTCTAATCTCTGCCTCGCGTTCTCAAGACACCTCGGCCTCCGAATGATGACCCTATTGTACTTTCACTAAGGGAATGACCTTGGTCCTGAGGACCTGCTCCTTTCGATTAAGAATACGAATCAACTGTTCAATGTAGGAAGCATTCTCACGAACCTCAAGCAGCTGCCAATCATCATGGGAATAATGTCCAACCCACATTTCCGTAACATAGACACATGGAATACATCATTGATCGTGGATAACTCAGGAGGTAAGGCAAGCTTATAGGCCACAGCGCCTACGCGCTCGGTAATCTCAAAAGGTCTAATAAATCTCGGGGCGAGCTTGCCCTTCACACCAAAGCGAACCACGCATTTCATAGGTGAGACCTTGAGATACACCATGTCCTCGACTACGAACTCAAGGGGTCAATGCCGACGATCAGCAAAACGCTTCTGCCGGCTCTGAGCCGTGTGCATCCTCTGCCTGATAACATCAATAACCTCTGATGTCTGCTGTACAAGCTCGGGACCTAAGAGACGACGCTCTCCAACATTGGTCCAGCAACTAGGAGATTTGCACGGTCTGCCATAAAGTGCCTCAAAAGGAGCCATGCCAATAGTCGCGATGACGATGCGGTCGCAATGGAGTAAGTCTCAGGTCAATTTAAGTCGAGTCTACATGACCGAACTCAAGGGTAACCACAAACACTATTCGAAGGTCGCGGGTCGCCGAAATTTGACCGGTAGGACCGCGGGACCAAAATGAACGTAATGCATACTTTCACACGCACACATGCGAACTTGGGTCGGGTCTCACATAGTTGTAGACGAGTGCTAGGTAGGCCTAGGCTCGAGTTGGAATAAATATCCTGGGTCAGGCCAGGCTTGGGTCAAGCTCTTATTTGGCGGCTGGGCTTAAGTATACCTTGGCTTGGCCCTACTCTGGTCCATTGATAGTCCTATAGATCGGATCATAAGTACCAATCTAATTAGAGTTGGATCTTTTAGGTTAGTTTCTTTTAGCTTTGCTTTTAGATTTCAAGTACTGGTTAAATAATTATTATGCCTTTGGACCTTTGTTTATGCCAGGTTTATGTTATGCTGATATTAAATAAGGACATTCACATGGTTAACCTACTTAAATGGATGGATTAGATGACACCTATTTGTGATAGTTGAACATATGTGTAGTGATAAGGATTAGCAACCTTATTCCGATATTAGAATAATTAATATACGTAAAATATATCACCATCATCTAAGCTTTATTACAATTACCTCTAGCTGGCTATATGAATCCTATTTTTTTTATCCCACACTATTAAGAGTTATACTTTTATTGAAATTAATTATTAAAATTAACTAGACTTGACTTTGCTAATTTTTAATAAGGTCCAAGATAGTGGATTTAAAATCGACTAGATCCAATTTTTCTATGAGTGCCAATTAGCAAGTTCAAATCCAACTCGTTTATTAAATGGGTTTGAGAAATTAGGCCCAAATATGTTATCACCTAGTTAGGTCCATTGGATACTGACAATCGGGGACTCGTTAACAATCCTAATTATGGCACGTGTGTGCCACATATGCCAATGTGCCAAGTGCACTCATGTGGTGCCAAATATGTCACTATATAATGCAAATTGCCCAATATGTGGCTTGATATATTTTCAAGCAATTTATGTGTGTCAAATAGACTACCCTACACTAAACATGTATTAGATGTGTATGTTTTTAATGCAATGGGTTTGGGTAAAAAGAAGAGATAATTGTATTTTTTTCAAGCATATCCTTTGAATATATAAAGAAAGAGAAAATATCTAAAACTGATATTATCAATAAAAGTGTTTATAAAGCCATTTTATATAACTTATATAAGCCTTAAACCTTAAATTCACAACTTTCCTGAAATAGTAAACTTTTATAAAATAATAAACTTGCTAAAAAATTGTAAACGACGTTTAAACTAACTCATAATCTTTCTAATGACTCAAATTTGAACTTTTACCTATCTTGGAATTTTCAAACCCTGAAATACCCTAAAAATAGTAAAAGCAATAATTTATTAAAAATAGTAAAATTTAACTTAAAACTCAATTAATATCTAAAATGACCTTTATTTTAGAAAATTGTTCAAAACTCAATTGCGTTTAGTATTATATAAGGCATAAAGCTCGTTGCTAGCTTTTTAACAACAAATTATGTGCATGAAATAGATAAATGACTGTAAAGTTATGACGTTAAAAGCTATAAACCTTGGTTGAACTTGTTATCATGATTTTTTATCGATCTTAACCATCCATGTAAATATCCTTGACTTTGTCTTACATCAAGACAATTGCAAATGCCCATCGTGTGAGCGGTGCCCTCACTTCTTTGGATTTGGTCTTGATTTGTTGGAGTAATTGGAATATAATATTGACTCAAGTTTAAAAATGCATTTGTTTTGGAGTCGCCATTAGCCAAATAAGGCTTAAAATCTATGGTCGATTAGAAATAGTAAATCACTTAAGGGTTGGGGAATCTTATGATTCCCCAATTTGAGTGACTCCTATTGTTGGTCTACGATTATAAATTCCGAGTAAGGGCCTCCATGGCGGAAAAGGAAAGGGTTAGGCACCATTTTCTGCTTACATGACATATGATCTCTATTTTACAAGATTTAGCAAGTTTTAGGGGATTCAACAAAATTTCAACACTTTCGTATTTGGCCGTGATTTACAGAAGTCATAAGGCCCGAGTAGGCAAGAATAAAAAATAAACTATCTAGCCTTACATCGTAAAGCCAAGTGGATCCACGTAGGTAAATAAAATAAAAATGTAGTAAATAAAATAAAATTGGGTTAACTTCGTAAAGCGAAGCAGTGTTGGGTATGAAAATAAAGTGAAAATACAACAAATAAAATAAGAAATAAAATAAGAATTAACCTTACTTCACGTAACCAAGTAGCACTAAGTAAGCAAATGAAATAAAAATGAAGTAAATAAGATAAAGTGCAAATTTCTATACTCTTTTCTTTCTGTCTTTTCGCTCTCTCTACATTTTTCTCTCGCTTTCCACATGTCTGTCCTTATTTTACTCTATGTTTTCTTCTTCGCTGTCTGTTTTGTCTGTCTATCTATTTGTCTCTCTCTCTCCCCTCTTCCTCTACGAATGGCAAGAAGTGTTTATATATAGAGTTCTGTAGCTGTAATTTTAGATGGCTTTTGTGGGCACTGTAGTTTTAAAAAATAAAATATTAAACATCTTGCATATAACATGCAGTGGAGTTTATAATATATAATAATAATAATTATATATATATTCAAAATAAATATAAATAAAGTTATTATTGCTTTTATGTTATATATATACACAACACACAACATAATGATTACCTTTCTTAAATATTAAGATTTTAATTTTTTATCCTTTTCTATTATTGTATAAATGATTGTATTTTTTCTGTTTTCTATTCATTTTTAATGATTTTGAATTCATTAAAAAAAATTGTTAGATAAGATTTTCAACAAGATTGAAATAACTTTGATTGAACCCCATTTGACTTATAAAAAATATGGTCATTTGGTATGCGAAATCGGCGATTTGCAATTTGACCAAATGCTCACATCTTCATTGTTATATGTCCGACTTTAGTAATCTTTGGCTTACTAGAAAGCTCATTTGATAAACTTTTAAATGGGCTTATAATCGCTTCATCTAAAGGCCGTTTAACTTATAAAAAATGTGGCAAGAGTTAATACAATTTCAGTCGCTCTACAATGCGTAATTTTAATAAACGAGCATGATTTTCCTCATCATAATTTGGATGGGACGAAATTTAAGTTTGTTAGGAAGATCAGTTGATCACTTTTTTAATTAATTATAAATCAACTTAATCGAAGATCATTTGACATTAAAATTTACTTTTTGTAACATTACGACTAAATGTATACAAGAATGACCGTACTTTTCTCAATCTTGGAGATGTGAGTTTTTAAACCTTAACACCACGTTATTCAAAGGAGACTAAGTAATAAGGAGAGTGATCTTTGGGTAAAAAGAGTTCATTGTGTTCTTTTTCTCACATCAGTTGGTATGTATAGAGGGTTCTCGAGGTTTTAGAGTTTGGATGTGCAACTATTACTGGATCTTTACTGGATTTGGCGTTGACCGATCATGTCCAATAGTTATCTTCGGAATGTGCCAATGATATTTCTTGTTTGACCTGTTTGGATTTTCAATGATTTCTAAGTCAATATGAGACAATTTTATTGAAGTTAAGTTGAAGTTTAAAAAGTCTCTTATACTCATTTTTGGTGACTCCGCTTAAAAACTTAAATATATCTTAAAGTTTAGAATAATAATAGCTCATCACAATGACCCATTTATGTAGCATGCCTGTTTTATTTTTGTCAATAATTGATGATGAAGGCCTATAAGTTGGATTGATTTTATTTTATTATTTTTTTATGCGTATAATGGAACTTTAGATAATGAAACATCGCCTTCCATTTTTTCCAGTCCTTCATATCTACAGTTTCAACTTCCATCTCTTTTGTAAGAGCAAACCTTCACGTTTAAGATCTTGACTTCCATCTCTTTTGTAAGAATGAATTTATAATTTTTTATCAACATCTATTGGCAACGATGTTGTTGCCATCAATACTTGAAACGACCTAGCTATACATCCTGGGTGGGGGTGTGAATAGGACGGTGCCAAAATAAAACTTTAACAGCGGAATAAAAGAATATGATAGCCAAATAAAATAAATCAATTCATAATACTGAAATAAACGCAACCTCAATAAATAGGAATTGAGAGGTTGATACAAATTCAGTTCTAAGGACAACCTTACACCATAAAAACCAAGGGTTTATGGCAGGACAACCTTATTTCTAGAACGTCCTTTGTATCAAAAACTCAAACTGGAGAGGAATGAATATATGGCAAGGAATTGAAATAAATTGCAGGAATTTAAATCTAGATTATTACAACATTCCCACTATGCTTTGAAATGTAAATTTTACAGCATTCACATCCACACATACATTCCACAAATCTGAATGATAAAGGATATAAAACTTAAGCAAGCATTTAAACCACAAGACAAAGAATTATAGTGGTTCGCCTGTGTGTACACCAACTGTTCAACAACAGCTACACAGAATGCTAGTCCACTCCTAATATCCTCAGACAAGGGATATTAGCATTCACTAACAAAATAGGTTTCACAGGTTCACCTAAAACCTTCACAATTGTGTCTTTTTAACTTGGGCTTACAAAATCCAAAAACCCATACTTTCTGAGTTTTCTGTCTCTCCTCAGATAACCACACAATGAGATTTTTCTGGTGAATCTCAAATAAAAACCAAAAGAATAAAAATTTTACATAAACATAAAATACCTGGATTTCTCCTTTTGTAGTAACCCGGAAGAACCAATCGGAGTAGAAGTTCGAATCAACGTTCAATGTCCAATACTCACTTAAAATGGTTCTAAGTTCTAATTGATTTTAAATTGAATCAAATGGGCGCAGCTATATTTGATTTTGATTCCAAGAAGAAGGAATACAACAATTCCTCTTCTCAAATAAGATTGGAATATAGGAATAAAATCAAATAAACAAGCTAACAAAAAGAGTATTAATTATGCACAACGTAGCTTAAAATGAACACTAACTTATCTCAGAATCGAGCTTTGATTTTCTTGAAGTGAGTTGTAAAACTCTGAGATTCGTGTTCAATTTATAATTGTAGAAATCACATCTATGACTGGTCTTGAGAAAGCTTCGACTGGTCATAGTAACAACGGTATTTTGAAATTTTAAGCGCAATCTTAAAAAAACTGTTCTACGACTGGTCGTGGACCACCTACGACCGGTCGTAGCTGACCTAGGACTGGTCATAGGAAACATGATTTGCACACTGTAGTTCGAGTTGTAGATACATGACCGGTTGAAGTTCGAGTCGTGACCCTCCTACGACTGGTTGACCAGTTCTCAGGACTGGTCAAAGCTTAACTAAAAAATTTCGAAAATCTTTAACAACTTAGGATTGGACGGGGAATTTCTTGGACTGGTCGAACTAGTACTAGGACTAGTCGAACAAGGTCCAAGACTAGTCTTAGAACAGACTAAAATCATCTATAAAGATTCATCTTTAATTATGTAACCAAAATGACCTACCCTAAGGTCAATCTAAGGTCTATCATACTTGGATCATTAAGTATGAACATTGAACTTCATTCTTTTTAGATAATGGTTGACCTTTGAACCTTATGAAGCTTGAGATCTCTACTTAATGTAGCTTGATCTTGAGATCTTCTAAAGCTTGAAATTAAACTTCATCTTGAGTTGCACTTGAGTCTCGAAGTGTTTATCGATGTAGCTCTAAACATTGATGCTTACAGAAGTTAACAAAGTACATGTCTTGACTTGGCTTGAAGTAGTTCGTCGTTCTTGATAGAAGCAATGTCTTTATAGAGTTGATGCGATGTCTTGAACAATGTCTTGAACATATGTATATCATCATACAAATACAAGACACAGACGGAGTTTTGGCACAACAAAATTTGACAACCAAAGGAGCATGAGACCATAGCACTTACAATACTGCCCTTTGATCTATTCACTTTGGTTATTGCTGAGAAAGTAAAAAGGTAATCACTTGCTTAGAGCTTGATGAGATGATCATGAAAGTACCAATTTCTTTCACCATCGAATCATCTATATCTGTCGATCTATTAATTATTTCTATTAGGCAACTCATCACTTGGTCTTCTAATTTAATATAAACTTTTCTAGTTCAACGATGAATTCATTAGTTGATTTTAATTTAGTAGATTCGTCAATTAATTCGATAGTATATTGATTAAGAGACACTGATTTATCTACATGGGTCCACTATTCTTCTTCGTTCTTAAGAGACACTCATTGATTTAGATATATAATTTTTTTTTATTTGGTAACCTTGTTTTTATAGGGTTGTGGTCTATGCTTTGGCATGACTGTTATACCTATTTGACCTTGAACTAAATGACCATGAGCCTATTTAATGGTTATTAGCCATTCTTTATCATAAATATATTTGTGATTCATTAAAGCAATTAAATAAGCAATACAAGTGATCTATGCCTTATTTTTAAAGGGTCATTATCACATGAATTAGGCTATTTTCAAAGATATAATATTTATTAGAATATTGTTCGTCTTAGAAAGCCCATCCTAAGTTCAATACAAGTTATTTGGATACTCATTCGTTGCATATAATTTAAAGGTCCATGATTAAAGTATCATATTTATTCAGGAGCTATTAGTAAGGCCTTTGATTCATATAATTTATTGTAAGATTTTTAAGTTGATATCAAATAGCAATGACGTCACTCTGGTTAAAAGATGAATTATATAAAAAATATATAGTATGACTAGTTGGCTATAAACTAAGGCTATTGAAACTTTTATGAATCATAAATGGGCATATTTAATTCATTATTTAAATTAAATTAAAGTAACAATTCGTATTCGAAGCAACCTTCAGTATGGTTAAACCCTTAAGCTACTGGTTACTTAGGCCTAATTATTCATTATGGCCAAAGGTAAAAGATAAATCTACGTGTATTGTGCTCATTTGGACATTAAAGGTTCATGGCCCAATTAAGTTGTTGTATAGTAAAATTGTAGTGACATAATCGACTAATTTACCCATCTATTTGTCCTTCGGATATTAATGACAACTATTAGTTATTAGGTGTAATGGATATGGTGAGATCCTAGTTTATAGGAATTGATGGGTAGTTTTAGTTGCATGTTCCACAAAAGTAGCCTTGATTGTAATGCTCATTACTACTTAGATTCAAGGGCGTTGTGTATGAGTTATGCATTAATGATCAATAAGGTTATGTTTGTCTTTAAACAGATGGAGTATAACCCAAAAAAGTTCTTTACTTGGTGTGAGCTAAATGGGGATGATTTAACAAAATGAGATTAAATAATCTATCTACCACAAAGGTGTTGGATTATATTGTTAACATTCAATCAACCTCATTGGTAAGAACCACTCACATGTTGCAATCTTGATATAAAAGAAGGAATCATATAATGGTGTACAAAGTTTCATATCATGATTGATGTTTAAGTGTATCATCTTGAATGATCTATTCGACTGCCTTGTCTATTAGATAAATGTTTAGCATGAAAGAGTGTTTCTAAATTTATATTTAAAATATGATAGAATTTCTTTTCTAATGTTCGTTATTGCATATTCTTATCATAATTATGAAATATTAGATTAATTTTCTTCCAATTGAACAAGATTCAATGGTAATGGAGATATAAGGGAGTACATCATAACGACGGTTAAAATTTCCTCTAAGCTAAGGGCACTCCACTTAAATATACTAGTGGAGCTGGTAGTGTATCATATACTTATTTCTCTTCCACTTGTTTTAATACATCTAAGGCCAATTATAACATACAAAAGAAAAAGTGGACTTTAAGTAAGTTGATTTAACATAACGAGAAGATGAGAAGCGTAAGCTAGAGCAACCTTAGAATTGTCACATTGCATACTTGTCACGCCCCAGACTCGGTAACCGGAATCCCAAGGAACTCGATGGCCGGTTCTAGCCGTAACAGCCTCCATAGTACCCCATTTTCGGCTCCTGAGATAGGTTCCGATCCCGGGATCCTACAAGGAGGATTTTCATAACAGTATAATCATTACCAATATGAGCATACCCAAGATCACAGCAAGTACATCTGAGAATAACAAGGGCACATATCGTAAAATCCACTATAAATTGAATGTTTAGAACTTTCAGAAGGTCCAAAAGGACATATATAAGATGATAAGAGAAGGAAAGGAAGATCAACAACACCAGGTCCTCAAGCTCAACTCAACTCCGCGCTCTGCAGCTACGACACCTGCCGAGAGTCTCCTACACACATCAATCGTGCATAAGCTTTTAGAAGCTTAGAGGGTGGTAAAAGTATGTGACAATGGTACACAGAAGAATAGTAGGAGATACAAGAAGGGAAACATGCTCAATGGAAATATCACTAGCCTTACCAAGGCTTATTAGGAATATGATGAGATGAGTACTGGATGCCATACAAAGGCAATGCATGAAGGGGCTTGTACAGCTAATGCTAATGCGATGCAAGTAATGCCAGTGCTCATATCTAAACCACAAGTCAAGTACATTTTCAATCATAAGGAAATCACCGGGCTCCATTACACTGCTGAATGACTGCCGCTCTATAGACCTTGCACAGTCAAACAAGCGTAAGAGACCTCACTACCCGCTTGTTGACAACCAATCCAGCAAGGTCTGACGGTAGTGGACCCATTTACGAGCTGGTCAGACTCAGCCTAGCAATGCCTCCTTTACACCAGGCAGGTAAGGCCACACCCCTATCCAACCGACTACATGATAGTAAGAGTCACGGCCTAACGGTATAAGGCCCTCGTGCGCTCATGTATTCCACCCGGTCATGGCGTTGGAGCATATCCTTAGTACCATGGAAGTTTTAGAAATTTCATCCATAGGCATCTTATGCACCCGGTATGCTCAACTAATATTTTCAGTGTCCACACATACGGCCATCCACGAATATCCCTGTGGAGGCAAGGCCCTGATGAAGCAAGGGCAGATATCCACATGCTATGCAATGCCAGATGTATGAGTCACACAATCATCCATGCATCAATCCCAAGCATCCATCGTGCTCCAGAGGGGAAAACTCCATCCCTCGGGGAGATACCAATATGTCCTACACAATGGCACACCCATGGCCAATCATACCTCAACCAAGCATGTACATGATGCATATGGGAGTGGATCATGAAGATGAATAGGGGTGCCAATGAGGTGAAGATGAACTCTCTACCTAACCATGAAAGGTCTAGGTACTTAACTAATTCCTCATAAGGATACAACCTCTAATGGGGGCCCATTCACCTGGGGTAGCCCACGAGACTAAGCAGACAAGCTACGGGCCTAAATAATATAGAGATGGGCCTAGCAAGAGGTTAAGGTGGGCATTCAACCACACTTAAAGGGGTCCATAATGGGAACATTAAACCACCATTTCCCCAATGCATAGCCAACCATAATCCATATAGCTACAAGGCCCAAGGCCCACATCCAAAATGCATACATAAGCCCCAAATAAAGGCATGAGAAAAAGGGTCCAATACTACCTTCAACAACATGGGCCTAAGGAGGGGAATCAAGGCCCAAGACCTAAGTCCCAATAGCCATAGGACTCATACATTTAGTTGAACTTAATGGGCAGCCCATGAGCACAAAAACATGGCTTAAAAATAAGTTGAAGTTGGGTGAAATGGGCCCCACTACATCAGCCCAATAACTAGCAATCTAAGTGCGCAACCAAGGGCTCAATACCACCCTTATCTCAGCCCATAAGTCCATCAAAATGGTGGAAGTCAGCCCAACATATGGCTAAGCCATGTTGAGATGTTCCAGCCCAATCTGGGCCCACTAGGAAGTCCCCAAAATCTGGTTTATATTTGGGTCCCACAAATGATCATAAATGGAGACAAAAAAAAGTATTAATTAAGCCCAAGAATATTTTAAAATATAAGAGAGTAATAAATACCCAAATTCCTCAATATGGTGGGCCCCACATAAACTGCGGTGGGCCCCACAGGGGACGTCCACCAAGGGTGGGCCCTTCCACGTGGACCACCTAAGGATGGAGGACGGCATGGATGAAACACACCATCATGGTGGGCTTGCACGCTGGGACAACCAGCCCCAAGCTGGACGTCCTGCATGGACCGTTGGTCCAGCTTAATGGGCCTCACAATCATGGCCCCAATGGGCACTAGAACATTAGGAATGGGTCCCCAACTAATCATACACAAAGCCCAATGGACTGGGGCCCAAAAGTTCTGAAATAACAAAAGGGACAACAATGTACAGGAAATTTCTGCAATGCATGTTGCTGTCCTAAATTTGGGCACCCCATTGGAGTGGGTCCAGGGCCTCTAAAATTATGAAAATTGAGCGCCAAGGTCTCTCATCATGCATAAAATAAGAGGAAACCCAAAAATGTGGCCCACCATCAGAGGAAATATTTTTGAATTATGGTTTTTATTAAGGCATATTGCTGGACTGCACAGCAGAAAAATCTGACAGTCCAACCATATTGGCCCATCCTTTTGGATACCCAAATGGGGTTAGTTGGGGCTGAAATTTTATAAAGTGATACTTCCATAGGTGGTTCACATCTTCAAAAAATTTCATAATTTTTTAATATCTAAAAATATTTTAATTCATTTAAAGAAATCAATTTGTCTTGAAAATCAGACTGATCTGGACACCATATTATAGTGGGCCGGGCCAGCCACCACCATGGTGTGTACAGGCGTCCATTGGACCTACAATTTTATAGGTGAGTCCAAAAATGAGTATGACACCTCTCTGTAAATTTTTAGAATTTTTAGACACCCAAAGTTATTTTAATAAATTTCGGAATTCCAACCTGTCCAGGGTGGAATGTTGCTGGAACAGTGCAGAAAATCCAGACTGTCCACCTCACTTGGACCACACCTTTGGGACCCCAAAGAAGGTCAGATGGGGTTGAAACTTGGGGTAAATCTAGGTGGGGTCCACACCATCAGGAAAAGTATATTTAAGGGGGTAGAAATAGTTCCCCAAACATCCAGAAATTTGACCTAAAAACAACCAGAAACTGTCCAGAAATTTTCTGGACAGCAACATGCATATGAAATAAACTGAGTATATAATTCAAATTAAGGGGAAATCACCCCATGAAACCTGAGTTGTGGTCCACCTCAGTGTGCCCCAAAAACATCCAGACCTTTTCCTCACATTAAATTTCTTTGCATGTGCACCTAAAAGGGCAAATAAATCATCACTATCCATAGAGTGGACTGCCATGGGCGTCCACTCTCCTTGGACGGTCTGGATATTTCCAAGCCAAATGGTGGGCCACACACCTCAAAAAAATAAGAGATTATAAAGAGAAGAGAGAGAATCAGCCACAAGGGAAGGGGCTCCGCCTTATTGAGGCCCTTCCCTTCATCACAAACCACACATCTCACTATATTGATGGTATTACAAGATCTACTCATGCATGCATCTTCAAATCAAAATCCAATGGTGGAAATGCCATCTCCACCAAGGATCAAGGGTCTAGATGACCTAAGAATCCTTATAACTAAGAAAAATACCATGGTGGGGTCCATGGAGAATGGCCCCACCCATGAGTTAAGCATACACAAAAGGATGGGCCAATGGCCACATCCAAGAAGACATGGGGCCTCCACCATCACTTGGTGGGCCTCACATGCTTCAAACATGAGGTGAAGAAGAGAAATAAGAAAAAGGAATGTAGATAATAAGATTCTAAGTATATGCACACCCACCTACAAGGTCTTCAAGCAAACACCTCTAAGATAGTCTTCAAGCTCCAAGGTACATGGATCTAAGGTTGAGATTTTATTCCAATGGTTAGATGAGGGGTTATATGAGTGAAAGTGAGCTGGAAAAATGGAGAAAAGTTACTGGAGAAGAAGAGAAGAGAAGAGAGAGAGAGAGAGAGAGAGAGAGAGAGAGAGAGAGAGAGAGAGAGAGAGAGAGAAATGAGAGGGAAAAAGAGAATTTTTTTTTAAAGGCAAGCAATCATCTCTCTCTTGCCTTGGATAGAGAAGAGTAATCATTGTAATAGAGAGTTAGAAACAATGTTGTAGGTTAGTAGGCTTTTTAGGTTAGTGGGTGGTGTTTTAAAGATGAGTGGTGTAGGGATAGGGCCTAGGTAGTGTGTGTTAGAAATAGTTCCAAGAGATGGGACCTACCTAGAAATCCATGCACACCACCCCTAGGTGGGCCACATGATCATGATCAATGGCTTAAAAATTGAAATGCACCCAACTTACAATCTACATGCTGGATGGACGCACAAGACGCGACGTTAGAACCGCGACGACGATGCGATCGCAATGGCATAAGTCTCAACTCGATTCGAGTTGGGTCTTCATGACTGGACTCACAGATGACCACAAACACTATCCAAGGGTCATAAGTCATCGGGATTTAACCGGTAGGACCACGAGACCAAGATGGACGAAATACATACTTACACACACATGCACAAGTGAACTCGGGTCCGGTCTCACAATACTCTTCTCAAGGGAATAACTTCAAGGTATATATATATATATGGGTAAAGATAAGTAGAAGATGCGAGATCTTGGTCTTTTGCAACATCGCTCGTATGCACACGTGTCCCAACTGCATCGTTGATAGACTATATATTGCACCCTAGTGTACCTAGAAAATTACCCAAATGATTTGTTCTGGATGATCGTGAGACCTCTATCATGTAGACCGCGTCGTCGTTGCAATCGCAATGGTGAAAACCGCACATCAATTCGACGATCCGTTAGTGAGATATGACCCATCAAATGTAAGCCCAAATTATGTATCCAGTAATACGAGCAACCTTTATTATGCTAGGCCTATTGGACTTAAGCCCATATGGGCCTAAATCCTACTTTTAGAACATGAAAATTACCACAAAATAGGATAATTCCTACATGACAAAATATGAGTTAGCACATATAATACAAGCACTATAAGATAAAATTGGATTCTATCCCAAAACCCATCATTAGGTTTCTTCCCATGCCTTAGAAAGTAATTATGACTCATGTTCACCTCATCCCATACATACATCAATGCATGTCTTGATTTGTGCCACATCACTTCAAACAATCAATTACTACACTCCACTTCATTATCCACCATACATCACCTACAACCCATAACCCTTATCCATTCATTAACCAATGCATGTCTAGATTTCTTCCACCTTGGCCAATGCATGCTTAGCACCATCCACCTCATCCATCCACTACCTATACCATACATCAAATTTCACCTCACTTTTAGCACCAATAAGATCTTATAAATTCGCCACATCATCTTGCCACCTCAACCCCCAATTCCCTATATAAGAGTAGGAGGTCTCTTGCACTTATTCTTTTCCTATGTTTAGAAAATTTTAAGATTTTAAGAGAAAGTGAGAGAGAGTGGGGCTAAGGTGTGTTCCACCATTAATCAAAGAGGGAGTGGACCACACATCATCATCCAACCATCCATTCATTAAGGTGAGTCTACACCCCTCCTCCCATCCTCTCATCCTCCTCTTTCTTCCTCTTTTTATTTTCTTGATATGTGTGGGCCCCACTGGTGTGGAGTTTTTATGTGCATGTATTTATGGATATGGTGGTCAGCAAAGTGGCGCATGTCAGTATGGTCCACCATGATGAACATCGTATCCACACCCTTCATATGTAATCCTGTTTTTTTTAGTATCTAGATAACAAGTTCTAAAACTCATATAAAATCTACCATGCCAACATCGGAGTTAAAAATTGGGAATAATGTGAATCATAATATGAACTAACTCTTGACCAAATTTCCTAGCCATCCAACGGTCCAATCATCCGTAACATCAAGTTTACTTAGCTGCTGTCTAGTGGCACATGCAAGATTCTGATTTGCCTAAAATGGACCAATTTGTAATTCCTTTAATGAATGTATTAAAAATACATATTCCGTTGGATTCATAGAAAATTGAACCAACTTTCCAACAGTATATAATAAGCCTTAATCGGAGTTCGGACGGCTGAGATCTTGGTCTTATACGAAAGATGTATTTGGGGGTTGTTATGACCATTCTTGTGTGGTCAATATCCGTGATTCCAACGGTCAGATGCATTTGATATTTGTTCTTAATTTACTTGAGATGGTAAATAATCATATGTATGGTCCCTATGATCAGATTCTTTGATGATAAAATTTAAAAAATTCCGAACTGACAGATACTTTCGTAAGGATAAATCTTAAATTGTTTTGTATGGTCCAGATGGATCCAAGGCTCTGTATGGTTGGAAACCTATATACAGCGTCGATGATGTATTACTAAACCATCCATTGGAACGAATTTTCCAACAAGGAATCTGATCATAGAGATTTAATCAATATATTTCATGTGTTACCAGATGTGTATGTTAGATGTATGTCGTACATACCATTCATTCTCTTATTGACCCACTTGGGTGTGGGATCACTTGTGATTTATGCATTTTATTAGATCATGTAATGTGGAAACCTATGTATATTTTTGTGTGTCTCTTATCTATGGTTTGCTAGCATGTAGGCCCTACTTTCCATTGGATCTATTTAATTCCCTTTGTACTTTCTGTTTGCTGAAATTTTCTAAGTACTTGACTGTATTGCATGTAAGCCTCTTTGACACCTTGTAGTGGGGCCCACATCTATAGTTAAGGGTCCCACTTTGGAGGATGTTTAATCCTTATATAAGTGAGTTGGGATGTCCCACCTTTTTGTCAAGAATGATCCCTAAGTGTTTGAAAATTGGGCCTTAAGTTGTGACAGACCCCATTGTTGAAAATTGTTTGATTATTTGTGTTTTGTACCAACTTTGGACCTCTATAGTGGACCACGCACTGGAGATATGAGTAGGCCACCACTTGGAACCTTTAACCTATACCAATGAATAAAGAAATAATATTTTACTCGGGCTAAATCAGACCTCACATAATCAGGGAGTGGATCTCAAAATATGGTCAGGCATGGTTGTGCAGAAAATCAAAGTACCTATGTTTGGCCCTATACCAAATATTACGTGTACACAACCAGTTGGTCTCAACTTATATTTTTTGAAGTACATATATAGTACAACCAAGGGAACCTGATGGGATATTGAAACGTTGTCCCCTGTGATTATGGGATGTACTCAAGATCGGGCCAAAACTAATTCTACACTATGTTTCCTGCACATTTCCTCCACGTACCCATATTTGGGACATCACCGTAAATTGTAAACACCCAACCAATGAGGCTTGCCTTATACCTTTTAAAGCCCATGCATAGAGCTACCAGATGGATCCCTCATTTTACCATATGTGGGTCCCACATGATCATAAATCAGAATTGAAGATGGCTAGAAACCAACATTTATGCAAAAAAATCTGTTTAATGTAAAATTTGTGTGGGGCCATGTCAGTGGGGTCCACCACCTTCCCAAAGCATTTAATGCAGCATATAAACTTTGAAAAATAACTCTCAGATATTGTTGGGCTTAAAAAACCTTAAGTGGGCTATCTAGTATGGGCCTTACCTTTTATGTAATGAGGTCCACCTGGTATGTTTTGTAAATGGGTGTTGTATAACTTGGACAATATTTAGTGGACAGATCCTGCTGTCCAAATATTCTCTGAAGACATAGGTACCCTTGGGCCCATCTAAATGATGCAACCTTAAGTCCCAAGCGGGCCCAACAGTAAGTGAAATCGTTGGGGATTGAGAAACCCACAATGGTAACCTTCCTTAAGCCTGTTGGGCAGGCCCATTGCCTACTGGGCAACATGCCTTTTATACTACCTCTAGTCAAGTGGACCACGCTTAGAGAGATGTATTTTACAATGCATAAATTGGACAATTGGGCTTTTTCTTGGTTTGTTGTGTAAGTGGCTAGTGGGCCCAATTAGATATATAACATGAAAGATGTTAGCATGTTATCCTTTATGTTTGAGATTGTGCATTATTTCTAGTTGGTGGAATGTGTGGGGTCCACTTAGTTGTGGAATTAGATCCACACCATTGAAAGCATTGTGATTGGACATTTATGCCCTTGGGTTGGCCTATTGGTTCACCAAGTGAGACTCACACTTAACATATACAACCCCATGCCTTGCATGTAGTTCAAGTCCAGTGTGAAAGTCACACTAGGTAGGACGCACCTAGTGATGGGTGAGATGATGATACATGTATGGTAACATGATAATGATGATTGTGAGTTGTTGGTTGAAATGATAGATGTAATTTAATGGATGGTGAATTATAGCATATGCATTGATGATGGATGAATAATTATTTATAGTATTTATGACATTGTTTATGTTAATCATGAAGTGAAAATAATCATCTTGGTAATGATGATGATTATATATATATATATATGACTACCATGCTTGATTTCCAAGTGATAATAATGCACGTATTGATTGTCGTGACGATATTGTGGACAAGATAACTATGTTTTGCTTGATGTATGGATGATGATAAATATATGATGTTGGTGATCGTAATGATAACCTTATGCATAATAGACAACTAATGCCTAGGGCATGTATAAGGACAGTATTAGACAATGGCCATGATGTTGATGATGCATGTGAATCTCAATATGCTATGTACTCTATACACATGATTGCATGATACATGTTATGAGGATAAATTTGATGTTGAATGATGTCTATGATAATGATGATACATGTTAGAACTTGTGTACCACCATAACCTATGCACCTTATGTATGTGCGTGTTAAAGAGCCTTAGTGGTCATTTGTTAAGTGTTTATAAGAGGTATAGGGTCTCAGTGTGCTCTTGAAGACACTTAAATATATGGACCCTCACGTCGCATTGGCTATTCTTATGTTTAGGCCGATTATTGTTTATATCTGATAATCATGCTAGTGTACCTAGTTTAGTATGACACACTAAGAATATGCTTAGTATAACATCATGATACATGCCCATGCGCATCATATGTATGCTTGATATGAGGAGTGATTGATTATAGCATATGCCATTGGGCAGATTATTATGGGACTCCCTTATAGGAGGAGTTGCCCACATGAGCCCGCGATACGCACAGGATTGCTGCATGACTAATTAGTGTGACTCATACTTTGTGTGACATGACTACTGTACGCCCTAGCAACATTAGGGCCATAGCCTTCACAGGCATAACGTGGATGGCAGGATTAGACATTGAAAATCTTTTTTTTATACATGGGGCGCGATAGATGTCCTTGGGTAAAATTTCCTACTCCAATGTCTAAACCTAGTGAATGCATGAGCGCCAAGTGTCGAATACTAGGAGGCCACACTTCCTACTGTGTCGTGGTCGGTTGGAAGGGGGTGCAGCCTTACCCACCCAAGAGGAGGGGGAAAAGCTAGGCTGAGTTTGACCAGCTCGAGAAATGGGTCCGCTCTTGACGTGCTGGATAGATATTGACAGACTACTGGCGAGGTGGATAGTGGGGTCTCTTCCACTTACCTTGTTGTGCGTGATGGGGTGAAAATCTAGTTTGGAGTATACTAGACCCCGGTGATATTCCAGAGATGAACTGTACTAATATGTTGATCTTGATGAGGACTAGCATGCTTGCATTGCATCTTGTATATGACATCATCCACGTAAGCCTTGCACTGCATAGCCTTAGTATGGCTGACAGCATTCGTAAGACCCTAACCCAAGTGTGCACGCCTTTCCTTTAGGTCTTGCGGACCTACTAGTCGAATTCTGGTGATTCATGACCTATGGATAGAGTTTACGGTCATCCTCAAGTTTGATTATGTCGACCCGACTCGGATCGACCTGAAATGTATACCATTGCGTCTGCATCGGCGCCACGGTTCCAACGCCACATCCCTTGCGTGAATCTGACGTGTGCATCTCAAGTTGTGGGCAATGTTCGATATGGACCCTTGATGTGTGGATGGTGGACCCCACCCCACACGTTTTCCCATGTGCATGTGATGGATGATGTCACCCCTAGTGTAGGTTTCTAGAAACCATACAACCCTACACCCTATGAACCTACACCCCCTTAGCAACCTTGTTTATATCACCCTAGCCTAATGATGTTTTTCTCTAACCAAGCTAGAGAGAGTAATCATTACTCTCCTATACCTCCCAAGTAACTCTCTCTCTCTCTCCCTCTCATTTCTCTCTAACTCTCCTTCTCCTCTCCCTTTGCTAGCCTTTCAACATCCCACCTCCCCCTTATTTCTAGCCCTTGCTACCCCAAATACCTCCCAATCCCACCTTCTTCAACTCATCTAAACCATAGATCCACTTTCCTTAGAACTTGTAGATGAAGATGGTGTAACTTTGAAGCTTGATCCCTAGGTGGGTGTACATGCATTGTAAATTTCAGATTTCTTTAGTTTCTTTCTTATTCTTCATCTTTCTTCTCATGTTGGAGCTTGTGGGGCCTATCAAGTGATGGTGGTGGCCCCAAGTTTCCATAGATGTGGCTTGTAGCCTATCCTACATTGCATGCATATTGCATGCAAGGGACCATTCTTTACGGATCCCTTCATGCCTTTTTCTTCCTTAGATCAGGGATCTTTGGGTCATTTAGACCCTTGATCCTTGGTGAAGATTGCATCTCTACCATAGATCCCAAGTAGGTAGCCTTAATCTTGTAGATCTCATACATCTTATGATAGTGAAATGTTTATGCATGTATGATGAAGGGAAGGGCCTTAATGAGTGGAAGACCCTTCCCTTGTGGCCATATTCTTCTTATTTTGTTGTTAATTTATCTCTGATCATGAGTGTGTGGCCCACCTCGTGGACCAACAAAATCCAGATCGTCTAAAGTGGGAGAACGCCCATGGCAGTCCACCCTTGGATGTGTGGCCCCAAAATCCTCCTAAATGGGGTACATGCAAAGGTGTTTTTATGGTGGGGATAGTTTGGAAGTTTGTGGGGCCTATTAGGGTGGACCAAACTATGATTTTATGGGGTTAAATCCCCTTTTAAATAGTGTTTATAATTTATTTAAATCAGATATATGTTACTGTCCAGAACTGTTTGGACAGATTTTTGGGCCATCTTGGGGCCTGATTTTTGGGTGATTGATACCATATAATATACGATTCTTAAAGGTGTATATCCCACCTATAAGCATACCAAATTTCATCCCTAACTATTCCCATTTGAGCCTCCAAAAGGGGGGCCAACATGATGGACTGCCAGATTTTTTTGCCATGCAGTCCAGCAACATTAGCTCAAGAAAACCTTAATTCATAAATTATTTTGATGAAGGTGGACTATATTTCTGGGTTCCATCTTGTTGTAGACATGATGGGGGACCTTGACCCTCAATTTTAAGAATTATAGAGGCCTTAGACCCACTCCATTGGAGTGCCCAAATTTAGGATAACAACATATACATTGCTGAATTTTTCTACCTTGTTGTCCTCTCCATGTTTGTAGCAGTAATTGGGCCCAGACCATTGGAGATTTTGTTCATGATTGTGGGGCCCACCTTGTGTTGTTTTAGAGGCCTTTGGGGCCATGGTTGTGGGGCCAACCAACTAGACCAATGATGACGTCCAGCCATGCTGGCCGTCCCTAGCCTAGGCCCACCATGATGTATGTTTTCCACCCTGCCGTCCCTCTATTTTAGTGGGGCCCATGTGGGTGGGTCCACCCTAGGTGGACGTCCCTTGTGTGGCCCACCATTGGGGCATTTGGAGCCCACCTTGATGTGTATTTAGCTAGGCCGTCCATGGCTTTAGACCGTCCCACCCTTGGGACGCCCATGCCTTAGGCTGCTACTGGGCCTGTGTTCCAGCAGCAGGCCCACTTATGTTGAAGTGACAAATCCCCTCCTACATTTGGTGGGGCCCCCCTATAAGAGGTGATAGCCCTTATGTGATTAATTCCCTCACACTTTGACAAGTTTTTGGGCCTCAATAGGCCCAGGAATTTAGGTGGACTGAAAGTCCAGCTATGGGCATTAAATGTACATGTATATTGCTAAATTTTTATTGGATGAGGGGCCCACCACATTGAGGGAATTGGGTACTTGTTGCTCACTCATAATTTAGTATTTTCTTGGGTTTAATTATTGCATGTTTGGGCCATCATTGATGATCATTTGTGGGATCCAAACTTAGACCAGATTTTGGGACTTCCTAGTGGGCCCAGTGTGGGTTGGAACATCCCAGCTTGGCTCGACCATATGTTGGGCTGACTTCCACCATTTTGATGGACTTATGGGCTGAGATAAGGGTGGTATTGGGCCATTGATTGCCCACTTAATTGTTAGTTATTAGGCTAATGTATGGGGCCCATTTCATCCAACTTAGACATATTTTTAGGCCATATTTTTGTGCCCATGGGCTACCCATTTAGTGCAACTAAATGCATGGATTTGATGGCCATTGGAACTTAGGCTTTGGGCCTTGATTCCCTTCCTTTGGCCCATGTTGTTATGGATGGATTGGACCCATAGTTCTTAATGCTTTATATGGACTTATGTACATGGATTGGATGTGGGCCTTGGGCCTTGTAGCTTATGGTTTGTGGTTGGATGCCTTGGGGCAATGGTGGTTGAATGTCCCCATTATGGACCCCTATAGTCTCATTTGTATCTAAGTGTGGTTGAATTCCCACCTTAGACTCTTGCTAGGCCCATCTCTATATTATTCAGGCCCATAGCTTGTATGCTTAGTCTTGTGGGCTACCCCAGATAAATGGGGCCCCACTAGAGGTTATATAATCCTTATGAGGGATTGTCTAAGTGCCTAAACCTTGCTTGGTTAGGTAAAAAGTACATCTTCTCATTCACCTCATTGACACCCTTATTCATCTTCATGGCCCACTCCCATATGCATCATATGCATGCTTGGCTGAGGTATGATTGGCCATGGTTGTGCCATTGTGTAGAACATGTTGGTATCTCCTTGAGGGATGGAGTTTTTCCCTCTTGAGCACGATGGATGTTTGGGATTGATGCATAGGTGATTGTGTGATTCATGCATCTGGCATTGCATAACATGTGGATATTCGCCCTGGCTTCATCAGGGCCGTAGCCTTCACAGGTATATCGTGGATGGCTATGTGTGGACACCGAAAATGATACTTGAGCATTTGGGGCACATGTAATGTCCCTGGGTGAAAGCTTCTAAACCTTTACGGTACCAAGGAGATGCCTCATCGTCGAGACCGAGTGGAAATCATGAGTGCCCGAGTGCCTTATATCGTTAGGCCGTGACTCCCACTGTTGCGAGGTCGGTTGAGATGAGGTTTGGCCTTACTCACCGGAGTAAGGGGGCATGGCTAAGCTGAGTCTAACCAGCTCGTAAATGGGTCTGCTACCATCAAGCCTCACTAGTGATTGGCTGTCCTACACTCGTTTGACTGTGGAGATCTTGGAGAGCGACAGTCATCCTTCAGTGCACTTGACCGCGGTGGCGTAAGGCCTGTTTCTTAGTCCGTACCGTTCCGTATACTCCCGCGATCCTTTCCGTTGAATTCCAGCAACCCGCGACCTATAATCGACGTTTGTACCTAACCTTAAGTTGTATCCCGTAGATTTAAGTCAGCTGAATCCGAGACTTGTACCATTGTGACCGCACCTTCACCGTTGTTCCAACACCGTGTCTTGCACACCGATTCGATACCCTGGCCAGGAGATGTGGGCCCGCGTTTATTTCGAAGAAATGCTGTGCATTTACGAACCTAAGAGAATCTCTATGACCCATCCCATCAATCAATCAATCAATCAAAGTACACAACCCATGCTTTCTTTTTCCTCAAGACAAGCGACCTACACTAAGTCAACTCTCAAGTCAAGTACATCTATCACTCACATCCATCACTCATACCCATCACCTCTCTCTTACAACCACCCTTTCTCTCTCTCTTTCTCTTCACATTTTCTAAGCAATAAAGAAAAAAAGGTGCACATCCAAGCGCTTCCAAGGAGAGAAGTGTGTTGTGTGTGACCTACTTCCTATCCCAAAATCCATCATCCTAACCCTTCATTTCTCATCATTTTCCATTAAAGTGAGACACAAGAGTTTGACGTTCCATCAGACCAAGAAAATCGAACGGTGGGTGTTTTATAGGCCTAGATATCATGTTTTGATGATGGGCCAAGTGAGGCCTACCGATTAATGGTATGGATCTCATTTTGGACCTTAGATGTGATCGATGGCTCACCATAATTCATATGATTCCATGATGGGGCCATTCTCCATGGACCCCATCATAATGTTTACTTTTCTAGTTTGAAAGGGGTCATCTAGACCTTCCATTTTGATAGAGAAGGAATCTCCACCATTGATTTTGATTTGGTGGGCCCACATGTATTGGGACCCACTTGATGTATGATTGAAATGCATGGAAAGGGAGGGCTCATAGTGTAACATCTCAAAAAAATCTATATAAAGATCCGAGTACCACCTCAGGCAGAAATCCCTAAGGACCATATTTTGTAGAAATTTAGGCGAAAATTAATTAAGTACTTGCTGAATTAATTGGCGGATTCAACCCGGACCACTATTTATACAAATGGTAAGACCCAAAACCATCAAAATCGCTAACTCAACACTGCTTTAAAACTAAGAAAAATCCCAAAAGCCTATTGCTCTCACGAGCACATTGAAACTCCGTAACAGATCTGGACCGCATGTCGAAAGTTCGATAACTGCGAAACTATAGGTTTATGTCCGTCTTATTGGGCTTGACAACCATCGTGGGAATCGAGCCCAGATAGTATCTAGAAACGCACAACTTGAGCCCTGAGCGAAGTGTGTAAGAAATGCGAATATCTTTAGAAAACGTAATGAAACTTAAGTAAATTGGGTCGTTCTCTTATGCCCGAAATTGAAGATTTCGGACTGTCGGTTTCTGACCGAACTTCACCCATGGATCAGGAAAATTTCCCTGCACACATCTATATACTTGTGGCCCTGATCGAGTGACAATGACCATTAATTTGATACAGGTCCCTCACGGCTGATCAGCCTATCTAATTGCATCACATCCTGGCATAGATCCATCATCAGGGAACTTACCCTACGGCGCAAGTGAGTAACGGACCTCCAGATGAACCCCATTTGACGGAACCATCCACCCTTTAGTTATAATTTAAGTATACCATGGCCCTAAGGCCATTTACACCAGTTTTGGGCCTATATAAAGCCCTTAAACCACCCCTTTCCCATTCCATACGAATTTCTCCAACCCTAGGAGAGAGAAGAGAGAAAAGAAGAGAAAAGAATGAGGAAGGAAGTGAGAGTTCGGGAGATCGTTGCTGGGATTCCTTCCCACAACTCCACGCACTGAATTGCCTTCCTATTACACTACACGATCCATCTCGATTACGATTTAGGTAAGAAATCCTAACCTTAATCTTGATTTAGGGACCTAAATAGGGTAATTGACGAAATAGCTAACCTATTTCAGTGATTAGGTGTCCGTTAGTCCATTTTCAGGAACGTGGGATTCGAACCGATTTCGAGTCGAGTATTCCGACGAAAGGTGCGGACTATAAACGTTTAGGTTATGGTTTTCAATGCTTTGAATGTTAGCAATGATTTATGTCTGACTTGATTGCTGCCATACGATCTTAGTTACGCCATTTTCGATGTAATGTACATGTGTGAACTATTTTGAAACAAATATGCATCCTATGTGTTTGATGAAATGTCTGGATGAACATGTAATTATGATTTATGCTTGCCATGACTATTAATCTAGGATTCATGATTGTCGTATGCATGATGATCCCGTCGTGTAAGGAATTGCCATAATATATGTCGTAACTAATATAGTCTATGTATTTGGTGATGTGTAGTCTAAGTGTTTGATAAAATGCCTGAATGAGAAAATGTTGATGATTTGTATTTATTAAGTATATTAAGATAGGATTCTCTATTTCCTTAACATATGTATAGTTTCCTTTATGTAATCATATTTGTTGCTACGTAATTTATGAATAAAATGCAAGTGCTTGGTGATATGTCCAATGTGTTTGATGAAATGCTCAAGTGAGGCTTTTATTTGGATTGTTTGTTAAATGTTAATATGATTATCACATGGGTTTATCTATTGCATCTGAGTAAGATTGGGACTACAACGTGGTCTAGGCAATCGGTAATGATTGTCGTTTGAGTGGCCGAACTAGTTTCACCACAGTAGATACGTCTGATGAATCCGGGTCGTACGACAATTATCGACAGTGGTTAGGCCACATGGAGTGCTTATGTGCTCCATGTCGATTAATTCAGGGTGCGCCTGTACCAGTCGAACTCGTCAAATAAACCTATTGGCCTATTACGTGTTTACCATGTATGGACATCACTGCTTGAATCTAAGGTACCACTTACCAATGTAAAGACCCGTCTCAACCATGGTACTACAATCCGCTAAGACTCATGAGCCGGGCATGGTAGTATGGGACACCGTGGTCGAGCTGTCGGCCTACGCTGGAGTGACAAGCCTCCCTGTAGTGACCAGTGAGCAACCCAACACTCGTGAGCGGAATATAGTGGTATGGGACACTGTATTTGAGCTGTCGGCTTACGTTGAGTTGACGAGTCTCCCGTAGTGACTGCGAGTATAAACTTTTAGATTTGCCTATCCATTGCTTTTCATTAGGGGTGATGCTCTATAACTTGCATATAGTATGTGATTAACTAGGATTGATGACTTTAGATGGATCCTTTGGTTTGGGTTAATGATATAAAGGGAGGTACCTTAGCTTCCCAAATCTACTGTATAAATAAGCCTAATTAAATACTCGGCTAACACGATCATGCACCGATTGCATGTTCTTTAGCGAGGAAGTTGCACCTTTAGGGAGTTTGTCATGCGCGAACTTGGTTGTTGGAGTTGCTTTTAAGGGAGCTTCGTGCGAGGGCATGCATCATTACTGCATACCATCCCTACATTAACAAGAGTATTTAGGATATGATTGTTGTACTGCTTGATTGACTTGATAACATGTTAACCTTTGCCTTATAGTACCACTGAGTTGATCACTCACTCCCACTCTGGGACGGTGTTTTAAAACACCAACCAGACTCTGGTTTAGATGCAGGTGATGCCGGAGTCTATGCAGCTGAGTTGGACCTCAAAGATGAGGATGAGGAATTCTCCCATGTTTATCTATCAGGCGGGTCTTCGTAGACCTTGTTCTGATTCGACAGGATTACAGGGATAAATGGATTAGTTGGACACTTATATTTTGACATTTCATATATTTTGAAACAACCCTTGTATATATTAAACCCTACTACATCATCATACTCTGGAGGTTGTAAAACATTTACCGTTTTGATATACATATGTTCCAGTCTTCCGCTTGCTACTTTAATTATATCTGGAGTATAATAAGCTGTTTTAGTGTAATCCCACTCATGTTTAATGCATTGACATGGACAACATCTAAACATCATTATTCATGTTGCATAAGTGATGCGTTGGATCTCGGGAGTAGAGCTTTGCTCGACCCTCAAAATCCGGGGTGTTACACATAGTGGTGGAGCCCTCCATCGCACGTGTCTCTCCCTCTCTCTCTCTCTCTCTCTCTCTCTCTCTCTCTCCCTCCTTCCCATATTTTGTGGCGCACTTGATGAGTGTATGTGATGTCCAGATCGTCCATCCAATGGACCCCATGGCTGTCCAAACATGGGGACCAACCGACCTTGCTACCCTTTTGTTAGAGGGTCTAGATGATGGAGAAATACAAATATTAGGTGGACCCCATCGTGGCCAGATGGGCCAACCCAGAACTGTGGGCCAACCCAGAACTGCTGGACGTCTGCTGTCCAAACCATCCAGCAGGGTCTGAATGTTATTATGAAAAACAAAAATATCAGCTTGATTCCAAGCTTTTGGGTGGGCTGCTCAAGCAGGCCCCACCTTGATGTATGGATCTGATCCACGCCGTCCATCCCATCTCCCAGCTTATTTTAGGCGTTGAGCTGAAAAATGAAGCTAATTCGATTATCTGGCGTGCCATGTCATAGAAAACACTGATTCTTACCATTAAAATCTATTAGGGACCACTTTGATGTTTCTATACACCAAAACATGCTGAATATTGGGCTCGTATGGTCTGTCATGAGCCATAGAATTCAACCAGTGGAGTGGATCCTCTTGATGTGGGCCCCACCTATGAAAAACTACAAAATACAATATATATATATATATATATATATATATATATATATATATATATATATATATATATATATATATATATCATGTAGCAGCGCTGCTGCTGCTGACGTCTAGAGGACGCTACAACAACGTCCTGCTGCGCTTCAGGGTGAGAAGGGGCAAGGACCATGGGTCCCAGCCGCATGCCCCACCGTGATGTGTGTTGGACATCACCACCGTGCATTTGATGGGGCCTCTTTAATTAGTGGGGACCCCTAAAATAGTCATATACAGAGGCTCAGGTGGTCCACACCACCTAAAGTAGTAGGGGGTTAAACGTCTACCTTTGAAACCCCTTTTGGGTCACGGAAGTTTTGGATCATTATAAAATTTATTTTTCCTTTTTTTGTTAGGGTCTTGTGACCTTATAAATAGTTGGGATGGAAATAAACGTTATGGTGGGCCTCACATGGGACCCATTGATGTAAGTTTTTTACCCACACTGTCCCCACGTGTGGGAAGTGGGATGGCTGGTGTACCTCACTCTAGCTAATGGCTGCTGTAGTGATGTTACCAAAATCTGTGGGCCTGCTTTGATTTATGTGGTATATATCCATACCGTCCAGCGGCTGTGGACCCCTCATGATGTATGTTTTATCCACGCCGTCCATGCATAGCACGTGGGACCAACCATGATGTATGTGTTTGACCCACTGTCCATTTTTTTGCCAAATCATGGGCTGCCTTATGGGGCCCATCTTGATGTGTACAAGGCCCGTTGTGGAGGCCCACCTTGATGTGTACAAGGCTTGTTGTTGAGGCCCACCTTGATGTGTATAAGGCCCGTTGTTAAGGCCCACCTTAATGTGTATAAGGCCCGTTATTGAGGCCCACCTTGATATATATGAGGCCCATGTGATGCGGCCCATTTGATGTATTTGAGGCCCATGGGATGTACATAAGGTCCATTGCAATGTGTGATTCCACCATGGTTTATGTGATGATGTTTATGGCGGGCCATGCCTTGGGAGCAATGATGGTTTGACGTCCACATTGTAAGGATAATGTTGGTTAAATGTCCGCATTGTAACTTTTCTTAGGCCCATTGATAGGCCCATACTTGTTATGTGCAGGCCATCTAGGCCCATCTTCGTTGTGAGGATAGTTCATCACCTTATAACATGCTTAGTATAACTCCATGACTCATGCCCATACGCATCATCTGTATGATTGATATGAGTAATGACTGATCATAGCATATGCCATTGAGTAGATTATTTATAGGGACTCACTGATAGGAGTTACCCACATGAGTGCGCGATTTGTGAAGGATTGCTGCATGACTAGACGGTGTGACTCATGCATCTCGCATATGTGTAATATGATCATTGTATGCCCTAGCGACATCAAGGCCGTGGCCTCCACAGGCACATCGTGGATGGCCGGATTGGATATAGAAAATATCGGCTCTAGCATTATGGGCACATAAGATGTCCTTGGGTGAAAATTCCAGAACCTTTTTGGTATAAGGAGATACTCCAACGTTTGGACCGAGTGGATACACGAGTGCACGAGTGCCGAATACCAGTAGGCTGCGTCTCCCACTGTGTCGTGGTTGGTTGGAAGGGGGTGTGGCCTTATCCTCCCGAGTGAGGGGGTTGTAAGATAGACTGAGTTTAACCAGCTCGCAAATGGGTCCGCTATCGACGAGTCGGGTAGATATTGGCAGACTACTGGTCAGGCAGATAGTGTGGTCTCTTTCACTCGCTAGGCTGTGCGGTTAGGGAGGCGGTAATCAGTGTGAAGTGTATTAGACCCCGGTGATATCCAGAGGGGAACTGTACTGATATATGTACTTGATGAGGACTGACATGCTTGTATTACATCTCGTATATGACATTCAACGACATAGGCCTCACATCGCATGGCCTTGGTATGGCTGATAGCATTCATGCCTTGCATCGCATAGCCTTGGTACAGCTCATAGTATTCATGGACTTACTAGCATTTTTTCACATTACTCTGATACTGCATACTTGGCACTTGCCTTGCGTACACACTTACACCACCCTCTAAGCTTTTGTAAGCTTATGCATGACTGTTGCGTGCAGGTGATGTTGGATCGCAGCAGCGCTGAGGCAGGAGCGTGCATCTGATTATTTTGGAGCCTTTTGATCACCTTGTATTTTCCTTTCCGCATTGTACTTAAAGTTTTTGATATAGTGGATACGTGGTGATGTAGTTTTGTGACTTGGTTATGCTTGTGGTTATGCTGTATTACAAAGAAAAAATTCATACTAAAAGTCCTCCTTGTAGGATCCCAGGATCGGAATCTGTCATATGAATGCTGGGAGCCGAGAATGGGGCATTACGGAGGCTGTTGGTGCCGGATTCGGCGATCAAAAATTTTTGTGATCCCGATTTCCGAGTTTGGGGCGTGACAGGTGGATTCCTTATGATGGAACTGTACTTGATGTATGGATTGGATATGAGGATTGGCATTACTTCGCATTGCATTTGCATCAGCTGTATAAGCCTTCTGTTGATCGCCTCGGTATGGCGTCCAGTACTCATGTATTGCATTGCATAACCTCGGTATGGCTTACTACATTCATAGCTTAGCTTCGGTACGACTAGTAGCATTGGTATCATTCATGGTTCCCTCTACATCCTCCTATTTCTTCTGAGTACCATTGTCACACACCCTCACCGCCCTCTAAGCTTTCTATAAGCTTATGCATGATTGATGCGTGTAGGTGATCCTAAGTCGGCGCAGTAGCGGTGGGGCATTGGATTGGAGCGTGCTAAGGACCCGTTATAGACTTTTCTCTTTCTTTCTTACCTTATGTATTTCCTTTTGAGCCTTATGTACCTGTAAAAGTTTTAATTCTTAGTGAATTTTGCAATGTGTTTCTTGTGGTTGTTTCTGAGATTTACTTGCTATGATCTTAGGTGTGCTCAATTGAATTAGATTTATGATATAGAAATCCTCCTTGTAGGATCCCAGGATCGGAACTTGTCTCAGGATCCGAGAATGGGGTACTATGGAGGCTTTTGCGGCCGGAACCGTCTATCGGGTTCCTGGCGAGTCTGGTCACCGAGTCCGGGGTGTGACAGCATTGTATTAGACCCTGGTGATATCCCAGATATGTAAGGTACCGATATTGTGACGCCCCATTACTGTTGCACACGTGGGAAGGCACACGTGGGCGGACGCTAATGTGGGCGGGGCCTAAGGGCCTGGGCGAGCTACCAGTGGTTGGCAGACTACGTGCATATAGTGGGGCAGAAGCTTGTCCCACATCGGAAGCGTTGTGGTGGTTATATACGGACTTACTGAGTAGGAGTTGCATACTCAGCATCTGACTCATTCATTCACTATCCACTCGGGATGGTGGTGCGCAACTAAATCATTGTGTACCATGATTTCGGTTGGGTACGTGACCAACCTAAGATTAGGAGTTTACCACATTGAGTCTAGCTATCCAAATCTAGGTATGAGACTAGTTTGGATAGAAGTCCCTTGTGATGAACCCCACAGCTTGCGATACCACATACTATCATCCCGACTACACACGCCAACTCTGCCATTGCCCTTCCATTGTATGTCATATAGTATAAAATGGAATTTGATTATCTTGTTCATGATGATTGGCTATTTTAATGATTCATGGTCGCTTATTGAGTGACATGCCTATTATTGATGTCATGTTCATGATAACCTGTGTAGTTGTACGACATGATTAATTGATAACCTAGTCACCTATGACAATATGACTGCTTGATAACATGCCCATGGTTGTTTTGGATGTCTTTACGGGAGTGCCCTGATAAGACTTGTTTTACTCCCAGCATGCAGTAGACTCATGAGCTATGCTTTGCTCATACGTATAACTTAAACGTTTTCAGGTTGTATACAAGAGCTGTTGGAGTTTGCTATTGTGTCCTTCATTATTGTTGAGCTGGTGCACCATATTAAGTGTGACATATCGAATAGGTTCATCTCTTCGATATGCCTTGATATCATGTACAAAATGTGTAGCTGTCTAAAAAGATTAACCGTTAAAAAAAATTGATATTGAAAATCCTCCTTGTAGGACCCCAGGATCAGAATCTGGCATATGGGTGTCGGGAGCCGAGAATGGGATGCTATAGAGGCTATCAGCGCTAGATTTGGTGATCAGGAATTTTGTGAGTCTGGTTTCCGAGTTTGGGGTGTGACAGAAGAGATCAGATAAGGACACTGATCAAAGAATAAAAGTTAGAATGATGGACCCTACTACTTAAAGAAGTTACTGTATGCACGTAGAGACTAGCTTAAAAAAAAACTATAAACATTCTTGTTTAATAAAAAATAAGTTTAACGATACACAAAATTTTTGTTGTTGTGAATTAATTCATTTTCAATACTGTATCCTGAATTTTATACACACACTACCAAAAAAACAGGGCAAAGCTGATGGCCTTGTGTAGCTTTCCCTGACAGCTTTTAGCCGTCGACAGCGCTGATGGATTTTAGCCATAGCCAAAAGC
Organism: Magnolia sinica; assembly: GCF_029962835.1. Classification (NCBI taxonomy): domain Eukaryota; kingdom Viridiplantae; phylum Streptophyta; class Magnoliopsida; order Magnoliales; family Magnoliaceae; genus Magnolia; species Magnolia sinica. The sequence continues at coordinate 67,932,194 of NC_080580.1, forward strand.
TATTAATCCGTCGACGAAGCCACTTTTTTAATGGTGGACGTCCAAGCACTAGTGTTTTTCTCATTGTGTGGTTCACCCAAGATTTATTTCAGGCTCATTTTTTGGGATGCAATCAGTTATGTTAATGCATTTAAGTAGTACTTTAATCTTAGATTTCGAACATGTACTAGTTTATGAGCTATTGTGTTGAATAAAATCTTTCATACTTTGTATGCAATGATCTCTCTCTCTCTCTCTCTCTCTCTCTCTCATGGTGAACAGAAAGATTGTTAGAGTTTTGGTTGCAAGTAACTGAATTCTCAATGTCTTGCACTGCATTCCTGATGTATAAGTAATTGTTTTTAGACACGATCAATCAAATTATTAATCCAAGCTGTCTAACAAGTTCAGATCACACTACCTTGAACAAAATAATGATGAGAATTTATCACCTATAAGCGCCTACACCACTCCTTGTGTAATTACGTGTTTGTAAATATTTATAGGTAATACATGTATAAAGTATGTCTTTAATATGTTTTTGAGGGGTAGGTTGTGGGTTAGTTCCATAAAATTGCCTAATATTACTAAGCTAATTTCAAATGTTGCGATGGAGATACTTTTACATTTGTACGACTTGATTTTTGTTCTTCTTTTTTACCCCTTTGTTTTACATCTAGATCACTTAAAAAAATAAAAATGGCAAGCATTGGATTGGATTGTTGCAGAAGCGCGGGGATATGGCATCAAGTTGACTTTTAGCTTACTCAACAACTAGCAACCATTTGGTGGGAGGACTTAGTATGTTAAGTAGTCATTGGATGATGGCATTGGTTTGAGTTCTAATAACTCATTCTCCTTCGATTCATCCATTTGCTAGTATTTCAAGACTTACCTGAAGTTGAGTTCTACTTCCAATCTGCATTCAATTTGTTTTAAATAGAAAGTTTCTTAGCAGTTGTATACTCATATTGGGAGTAGTTTCATTATGAAAGTAAAGGGTCTTTTAATTATATTCCTTAGGCTACGTTTGGATGCACTATTTGAGTTTGACAAGGCAATTTATGTAATCGCCATTGCTGTTTTAGAATGTTTTGTTGCTTTTAATTACATACTATAGCTTTTTCATCAATGTCTAACCATGAAACTTAATACTTTCTTCTCTCTTTCCTTCCCAAGAAGGAAGCTAAGAAAGAAGCAGTTGCTCGTAAGGCATCTTCTTCTAAGAGAAAATCTAAGGATGACGATGAAGATGGTTCAAACAAAAGAAAACCAAAGAAGAAAAAGGATCCTAATGCACCAAAGAGAGCTATGTTTTCTTTTATGTTCTTCTCACAAGTTGAAAGAGATGCAAGTTGTTTTTGGTATGCCATGCTGGTTTTTGCTCCTTTTTAAAAGTTTTTGGTATGCCATGCATGTGTTTTTCTATTGTGTAGACTTACCTTCTCAAATAGGTTAGTTCATTCAGGGCTTTGGAGAAATGGGTATATCTAGAAATGGATGTGTGTGTTGATTAACACACGTCCATTTCTAGATATACCCATTTCTCCAAAGCCTTGAACAAACCAACCTATTTGAGAAGGTAAGTCTACACAATAGAAAAGTAAGAAATATATCATCCAAATTCAATGGATGATATATTATATATTTCATTAAAAAAAAAATTTAATGAGAATTGCCGCGGCTAAAACCCATCGAAAACACCAATGGTTTTGGCCGTTGCCCTTAGCTGTCAGAAACGCTGACGGTTTTGACCGTCGCTCTTACTATCAGAAACGTCTACAGTTTTGGCTATTGCCGATGATTTTAATCCGTCGGCAAGCAACGCTAAAGCGCCCTTTATTGACGGACCTTGCGACGGCTAAAAGCCGTCGGGGAATGTCATTGCCGAGGGGTTTTAGCTGTCGGCGTTGTCCTTTTTTTGGTAGTGACAATTTTAAAAATTAAAATATATAGTTATATAGTTATATAGTTTTATATATATATATATATATATATCGGTTTAAGCCTCAATGCTCAAATAATATGATGGGAATGTGTATATGAATAATGATAATATAAATAACAAATAAGGATAAAAGTAACGAAGATGTCAATAAAGGTTTAACCCCTTAAATGATAATTCATATATAAGTACAATCGGAATAAAAAGATTACATTAACTTCTAAAGATAGCTAGTTATATCCATTATGACATTTAAGAAACGGAAATAATATCCATATATAAAAGCTTGATTATTAAAGTACCAGAGACATTTGTCTCAAATTCCAGAAACCTATGATATTATGTAATCTAAAAACCTCCATGATAAGAAAAAACATAATATTTTCAAGTAGTGTAAGATGCCATTAATTGTTTGATAATGATGAAATGATGACAGTATGTTTCGAGTGTTTTGGAAGGTTGGGGCTTGTACTCGACCTAATAGAACTCATACATTAGAAATGCTTGAGAAGTATCATGAATCCAAACATAGATTTATGAAAGGGTGACGGATAAGGTGATAATGTATTATGTTCGCATACAATGACACTGGTAAGATGAAATTGATTTGATATGTGGTTTGGATTACGCTGAGTGCCTCTTCAATTTGGTCTATTTTAAATTTTGTTTTATAATATGATGGGTATTGTGTAAGAGAGTGCAATATAAGGTGCTTGTGATTTTATATATTGAAAGCGGATATAAGTGTCTATCACATAGTTAGGTCTTGGGTGTTGCGGTACAACATTCCTTTCAATAGACAAAAATAAAGAACATGTTTAAAGTCTCTTAATAAGGATATAATGAAGTTTAGAATTGTCAAGTGTTTGTAAACCTCAACTAATATATACATTGTCTCTCTTAAGATGCTCAAGTCAGTGGAAGTATATAGATATCATAGTTGTGGACACATTCTGGTTAATTAATTGACGATTCGAGTTTTACGATGATACGATTTTGGTTCATTATTTATATTTGTTATACATGTGTCACATAAATGAATTGTTTGAAAGTTTGTATCTCTTGATAAAGATGGTTGGATTGTTTGAAAGTCTACGTGCCTTGACAAGAGATTTCCATACCACACATGTATGTTATTAGGATTTATATTGTTGAGGCTGGTAATATCAGTGATCATGCTTGGTCATACTTTGATAAATATAGTGATGATTACCATGGTTCCGATATTAATAGTTTCAATAGGCCGGGTTATAACAAGTACTACTCATGATCCATTATGAGATATCCAGTCAAGTTTTAAACTCATAAGCTATCAACAAAATATACACAGTCCGCTATATATATCTAATGTCATAAGTGATTCAAGTGAGAGAATGTAAAACTTATGTGCCACACATTGCATTGGCTAGTTAAGCATGAGATTATACAGTTTGGATCAAGGGTGGCTTTAGATGGGGCCATAGAGGCATGGTGTAGACATCATTCGTTGCACCTGAAGAGTATCATACTAACTCTATGGATAGAGTTGTAACAATAATGGGTTTTCTCTTTCTGGAAGTGTGGAAAAATAAAAAAACCTTCAAATCCGACAATGGATAGGATTCAAAGGTGATGGGAACACCATAAAGTTAGATTCAGAGGTGATGGGAACACCGTAAAGTTAGAGCTCTCAGTTCCCAACTCAACATACAAGCTTGCACCATTGCTATTCCATTCAATCGTGTGTGGACTGACCTTCTTAGTGAGGTGCACATGTCAATGCCAAAATAACTATGTTTTATACTCATACTATTGCAAATATGTCCTATTAATCCAAAAGCTTCTAAATTTAATTATTAAATATCAAATTGGTTTGAGTATAGCCAACCTAGCTAAATATCGAGCTGAGTTGAGATTTTGGATTTATGACCTCTGCTATACATTTGGTATACTTCAACATAACAATTCCAACCAATGTTTTATATTGATGATATTGACAAATATATCTCACAATATATCTTGCATCTCACATACGCGATATGAAACATACAAGTAATGCCGATATATCCCACATATTCGATCTGGTAAGCAATTTCAATTTTCGATCTCTCTCTCTCATTTTTGTTGAAATTATGTTAAATCAGTATCAAATGATTATAAATCCATTGGTTCTTCATCTTTTGCATGAAAAATCATGGAGCTGGAGCTTTGATTTCAATATTCATTGGTTTTTTATGTTCTCCGTTAAATTTTTTTTTTCTTTTTTCCTTTTGAGTAGCTATCTACTGAGATTTTGGTGTATTTAGGAGTATTTGATAAAATGATCATCACATACATTCTAATTTCAAAATTTGTGTGTATGTGGCTCATTTGGAAAAAATTAGAAAAAAATCAAAAAATTTCCAGATTCTCCCAAATTGCTTATAATGTTGCAGTCCAAACATGAAATCAAGCATGTATGAGGGTTATCTACTGATTTGTTAAGTCCTTGTTAATTTTTGAAAAAAATAATATTATTTTCATATAAAAATTATTTTTAAAAAAAATTTTCCTTTATCTAACTGTTAATTAAAACCAATTTTGAAATATTTAAAAGTGTTTGATGAAATTATCATCACATACACTCTAAATATCATGCATTTAATTTGAATATAATTGCATTAGTTCAATTAGACAATATATAAGTTAGGATTATATATACAAAGAAAACCTATTTAGTGCACTTCTTTTTTAAATTATTATGATTTAAAAGAGTGTGTGTGTGTGTGTGTGTGTGTGTGTGTGTGTGTGTGTGTGTGTGTGTGAAGGTCTTTTTTTAACAATTCATGAATTTCATTGAAAAATTTAAGGCTTAATCTAATGTTTCCTTATGTTTCCCAAAATGTGCGATAAATTACTTGATACAAACGATATTATCCCGTGCAATAACTGAGATGTGTATGTATCCTAAAGATGCAATATATAATGTGATGCCGATATTTCGAACATTGGTCATAACCCAACAAATCACGTGGCTGCCAATGAAGGAATATGTCCCAAGAACTATGCTAATCTAGCCATCTTATAGTTTCAAAACTTGATGATTCGACTTAAAATTCACCTGAGTCAACTTGGCGTGAAACTAATCTGATCCGATGAATATCTAACATTTTTTTCTCTAAAACGCTCTCACATCTATTTATCTCACGTAGACTTAATTAGGTCAAAGTCACTCCAATAACCTTAAGTGCAGCACAAGACTGGCCCATATCAGCTTATACCGGTTGAGCTTTCTAGGCAGACGATGTGCCCGTTTTTTCTTTTCGTCCAAGTTTGATCGTGCATCACCTTTGTATTAATTGTGCATGACAATGGGACCTGTTGGCCCGTCCAATGACTGATACATGTTGGGTTCAAGCCTTTAATCGAGGCCCTTGTGCTAGATATGGGCTTGGACTTAAAAGATCAGTCAACAATTAAACTGGATGAGCCTGGGTCTACATTTTTCAAAATTTGTATGAAAGCGCTTTATATATAAACCAGAAACCATGCCATGACCAGCTGTGATGTTAATGGGCTAGAAGATGTATGGGTGTGACCCTACTATTTGTGATCCAAACCGTTCATCAGGGGACAGATTGTAGCTGGGCTGTGCAGCAAAAAGGCTTTGTTCATACCATAGTTTAAAAATGCAAAAACTTGAAGTGAGTTGAGGTTCATCTGGGTGAGGTTGACTCGAAAACTTGACTCGACGTGACTCGGTAACTAAAAAGTATAAATTAAGACTTTTAGAGTTATGGGTTTGATTCCTACACTTATTATTTTAAGATTTTATCAAAAGCCACCTTAACAGTGTGAGTAACTTGGCCCAAGTGCCGAACGAGTTACTGAGTCAACTCGACATGTTTTCCTGAGTCAAGTTAGAGTCACTGCAAGAACCAAGTTTTCTAAAGTCTCAGCTTGAAATCTTGCTGAGTTGAGTTGACTCAGTTTGAGTGAGTGTCCGTGAGTTATAGAACTAGGGTTCAAACAATGTTCTTGATTGTGTGACTGGTGGCTGCAAAGGGAACCTTTAGCAACTAGTCCACATTCAATGAGAGAATAAATGCCAGATGATCATTCCAGATCGACCCACCAAATGAACGGCTTGGAGCTCACTGAAGTTTATCCCAAGGAAAGAGTAGTCTTTCAAGACAGCCATCAGCACTAGTATTGATGCAAAACAGTATAACAGTGATTGTCTCCCAATTTGAAAGAGAGTGAGAGGGAGGATTTGTGTTATCAATAGTTTAGTTATAATTTAGTGTGGGTGTATACAGAACACGTGTGAGATCGGAATCGTTCATCTGTCGGGCCACACCACGGATGGGACGTACGGAAACGGATTGGCTACTCCCCCTGCCACCAGCCAATGGCTGGTGGTCGGTGCTCTGTGGGCCCCAACATGATGTATGTGTTTCATCCATGCCGTCCATCTATTTTTCTAGATCATTTTATGGTATGAGACCAAAAATGAGGTATATCTCAATCTCAAGTGGACCACATTACAGGAAACAGGGTTGAATGAATGGAGACCATTAAAAATTTTTTGTGGGCCATAAAAGTTTTGGATCAATTTGATATGCGTTTTTTCCCTTCATCTGGGCCTGTATGAACTAATCAACGGATTAGATGTAAAATAAACAGTACAGTGGGCGTTAGAAGGATTTTAATGGTGGATATCCAATCGGTATTGTTTTCCTGTGGTGTGGTCCACCTGAAATTTATATCCCTCTCATTTTTGGGATTAAGCCTAAAATGATCTGTAAAAATGGATGAACGTAATGGATGAAACACATACATCATGGTGGGCCCACAGAGCACCGACCACCAGCCACCGGGCTGGTGTCAGGGGGAGTAGCCAATCCGTTTCCGGGACGTACCATCAAAATGACACTGGTTGGGTGATCTTAGCCACTGATTGGAGGGGCCGGGAATACCTTGCGGATTACTAGTTAGTGGCTAGAAAGAAGTCCAGATAACATTCAATGTGTCAAATCCTCCAATCAATGGCTAGGATCATTTGCACAGTGTATTTTGGAAGCGGATTGGAAGGTGTACCACACACCACCGACCTGGCTGGGGTGGGTACGTGTCGTGGGAAGACGAGCACTGACGCTCCTCGAGCTCCGGGTTGTACCAACGCTTCAAAGGAGATCAAAGTTACATGGGCCCCACAATGATGTATTTATTATATCCAAACCGTTCATACATTTGGCAAGAGAATTTTAGAAAATTAGCCCAAAAATAATTCATATCCAAATCTCAAGTGGACCACACCACAAATAGCAGTGAGGAGAATGATTCTCACCGTTAAAACATTGGTAGAGATCACTATAACGTTTAGTTTCCATCCAATCCGTTCGTAAGGTCAAAAATACCTGGACTAAGAGTAAAAATAAATATCATATTGATACAAAACTTCTATGACCCCAAAAGCGTTTAAATGTTAGACGTTCAATCCCTCACTGCTTTTTTTCAGTGTGGTCAACTTGATCTTTGATTATGTCTTCTTTTTCGGCTCACGCTTTAAGACTATCTCACCAAATGGGTGGACGGTTTGGATATAACACGTACCTTATGATGGCACCCACAGAACTTGGTGACGTCAACAAACCAGGTCGGTGGTGTGTGGTACATCAGCCATCAGCTTACGTGTATTTCAGGGTGTGACCCACTACCCGCTATAGATGTAGCTGGGCATCAGACCGAGTCTGATCGGATTGGGTCCAACTCGACCCAAACCAGATTCTACATGGCCTGATCCGAACTCGATCCGATCGGGACCAAATTCAGGTCATCTGACTCGATCCGATCCGATGCATGGATAGCTTGACCTGAACCGAGTCTGACCCGACCAGGAAAATCGAATCGGATCAGGTTGGGAATCGTTTGGATCGGAAGAAAGAAGAGGGTGATTGAAGCGGATGGGCTGGTGGTGTATCGACGTAAGCAAGTTCTTTATGTCAAACTATGAGGTATGTTTTATATCCAAACCGTCTATCCATTTGGAGAGCTTGTCTCAAGGCTTGAGCCGAAAAAAAAGACAGATCTAAAGATCAGTTGAACCACACTGCAAAAAACAGTAGGGGATTGATCGTTTACCATTGAAACCTTTTTTCAGATCACAGAAGTTTCAGATCAACATGAAATTTGTTTTTCCACTTCATCCATGTACTTTTAACATTAGAAACAGATTAGATGGAAAATAAACATTATGGTGGGCCTTGTAACTTTGATCTCATTTAAGCCATTCATACAACTCAGAGCTCGAGGCGTGTACGCGCTCGTCTTCGAGCGACACGCATATACAATAGCCTGTCATGGATGTGTAGCTTACGTGGAACACGGATTAGCTGCTGACAGGTTGAGTAGCTAGGCTCCTTACTAAAGTGATGTGACCAAGTTCTGTGGGACCCGCTATGATATATGTGTTGTATCTGCACCGTCCATTCATTTGGAAATGTCAATTTAGGGCAGGAGCCAAAGAATGAGCCAGATCCAAAGCTCAAATGGACCCCACCACAGAAAATAGTGGAGAGAGTGACACCCACCATTAAAATTTTCTAAGGCCCACAAAAGCTTTCGATCAAACTGAAATTTGTGTTTTCCCTTCTTTCATGTCTGTCTTAACTTGTGAACATGTTGGATCTCAGATAAACATCATAGTGGACCTTAGAAAGGTTTCAACGGTACGAGTCACTCTTCCCACTGTTTTCTATGGTAGGGTCCACTCTAAATCTAAATCTAACTCATTCTTTGTCTCATGGCCTAAAATTATCTCTACAAATTGATGGATGGTGTGGATACAACACATACATCATGGTGGGTTCCACAAAACCTGGTGATGTCACTTCAATAGGTAGTCTCGTTGGCTACTCAACTTGTCACTCTTCAGCAAAATTATCTTACATGTGATACAAGCTATCAATTTGAAGTTTTTCCAGCTACACACGCCAGTATAGTTGGCGTGTGATAGAGCTTGAATGCACGTGGGCCCACCGTGAATGCATGTGGTTGATCCACACCGTCCATTCATTTTTCCAAATCATTTTAGGGGTTGAACCCAAAATTTATACATATCCAAAGCTCAAGTGGACCATACCATCAGAAAAAGTAGTACTGATGATGTAAATATCCAATGGCTCTATTTTAACCTCAGCCCTTTATTTCTCAACAGTTAAAGATGCAAATAATCAATGGCTCTATTTTAACTTCATACTATATGACCGGATCGGATCGGATCTAATCAGATCGGATTCCGGATCGGATCGGCCTGAATTGGCATTAATCCGAACTCGATCCGATGAACGGTTGGATCAACTTGGCCCTACTCGAACTGCACCGATGCAGGCAGGCGGTTCAGTTCGGATCGGGTCAGATCTGGTCGGATCCACCAGATCGGGTCAGATATGCTTAGCTCTAGTGGGTATAAAAGGCAAAATGCCATATGTGGTACATGTTCCACATGTATGGTTGGAGATTTCTCATGCACGTTCTACGTGTATGGTTGGAGATTGGACTGCTTGCTAACGTCCCTCACTATTATGGGCGAAATCGGATTGCGTATTGAGTTACTCAGCTTTTTTCTTAGTGAGTAAACTTAGTTGGGCCTACTGTGAATATATGTGGTTAATCCACGCTGTCCATCCGTTTTCTAGCTCATTTTAGAAGTTGAGTCCAAAATATAAGTATGCCCAAAGCTAAAGTTAAGCACACCACATGAAATAGTGGGAATAATGACTTCCACCATTGAAACGTTTCCAAGGCCCACAGTGATGTTTATTTGTCATCCAACCTGTTAATAATATTACATCGACATGGATGAAGGGAAAAAAAATATCAGATTGATCCAAAACTTTTGTGGCCCCCAAGAATAGAGCTGGGCATCGGATCGAGTCGGATCGGATTGGGTCTAACTCAACTCGGTTCGGATTCTACATTTCCCAACCCGAACTTGGACGATCCGGGACCGAGTCCGGGTCATCTGACTCGAACCAACCTGAACCCCTGCTGGCCTGAACTGAACTGAGTCCTACTCGGTCAAGAAAATTGAGTCGGATCGGATTGGGCAAGGTTCGGATCGTTCTTCTATTTTATCTTTTATTTTTTGAATTTTTTTTTAAAATATGGACGGCATGGATGAAACACATACATCATGGTGTGGCCGCACCGACCATCTGCCATTGGCTGGTGGTAGGGGGAGTAGCCGATCCATTTCTAAATTGGAGTTAGGAGGGGAATAGGCAGGATAAAAGAAGACTACTTGGCAGGGACTCTAGGAGTGGCGGAATTTTGGCAAAGGAGAGGGAAGGAGATTGCGTACTGTGCTAAGCATACTAGGTAAACTATGTGGGACCGAACATGATGCATTTATTTTATCTACTCCATCCATACATTTTGTAATTTAATTTTAATAAATGGGACAAAAAATAAAGCATATCCAAAGCTCAAGTGGACCACACCACAGGGCACAGTGTGAATTGAACATCTGCCGTTGAAAAATTCTTTAGGTGGACAGACATTTTGGATCAAGGTGATATTTGTTTTTTTCCCTTCATCCATGTTCTTGTGATCTTATGAACAGGTAGGATGACAAATAAACGTTAATGTGGACCCTAGGAAGGTTTCAACGGTGGAAATCATTATTCCCACTATTTTATGTGGTATGGCCCACTTGAGCTTTAGATATGTTTCAATTTTTGGACAAACGGTTAAAATGAGATAAAAAACGGATGGGTGGCGCGGATAAACCACATGAATTCAAGGTGGGCCATATGAGTTTACTTAGTGTGATAAAAGCATACTGAGTAACAAAGTATGCAATCCGATTTAAGAGGAGAGAAAAGTGGAGTAATTACCTTGAAAGCTAGGTGCCTGATGCCCAACGCAGGCCTCATCAATGCGCCACCAGTGCCCTCATGTTACCTTTTGTCACACCCTAAGCCCAGAAATCGGGCTCACAAAATTCTCGATTGTCGAATACGGTGCCGATAGCCTCCGTAGTACCCCATTCTCGGCTCCCAGTGCCCATATGCCAAATTTCGATCCTGTGATCCTACAAGGAGGATTTTCTAACGTATATTTAACTTGTAATAAGCATAACCACAAGTTTACCCAATTCACAAAGGCAACATCATCATCATCACATATCCACTAATATAAATATTGAATACAATACTGAAAGGTAAATACATCTGTCTAAAATTAAAGTTCCAAAAGTCCGCTGCATGCTCCAAGCTTAACGCTGCTGCGACCTAACGCCACCTGCACGCATTTATCATGCATAGGCTTATAGAAAGCTTAGAGGGTGGTGAAAGTGTGTGCATAAGGTAAGTGCCAAGTATACAATACAATGCCATAAATCATACAATATCAAAATAAGCAGAAGTACTGACAAGATCATGAATGATACGATATCAGAGTAAACGGAAATATACTGGTGAGTCCATAAGTGCCATCAGCCAAGCCAAGGCTATGCGATGCAAGGCATGAATGCTAATGGCCATATCAATGTAGAAACATGGCAACCCCAAAATGCTAAATGCTGTGAATGCAATGCAATATGCGGTGCAAATGAAATGACTAAGTTGGAGTGAAGTCGGGATGATAGTATGTAGTATCACAGGCTATGGGGTCCACACAGGGGACTTCTATCCAAACCAGTCCCATACCTAAATTTGGATAGCCAGACCCAATGTAGTAGACTCCTAAACTCAGGTTAGTCGCACGCCCCAACTGAAATCTTGACAATTACGAAGGTACGCGTAATAAATAGTTACGCACCACCAGCCCGAGTGGACATTGAATGAATGAATGAATGAGTAAAATATTGAGTATGCAACTCCTGCTCTACAATCAGTACGTACATCTTTGGGATCATCACGGGGGTCTAGTACACTCCAAACCAGATTACCTCCCTATCGCGCGTAACCGGGTGAGTGGAAGAGACCTCACTATCCGCCTGGCCAGTAGTTGGCCAATACTTACCCAGCACGTTGATAGTGGACCCATTTATGAGTTGGTCAAACTCAGCCTAGTTTTGCCTACTACGAATTGGGCGAATAAGGCTACACCCGCTCTCAACCGACCACGACACAGTGGGAGACGCAACCTATTAGTATTCGGCACTCGCGCGCTCATGTATCCACTCGGTCTAAATGTTGGGACGTCTCTTGGCCACGAAAATTTAGGGACTTTCACTATTGGACATCAAAAGTGCCCAGATGCTTGAACCAAACATTTTCGATGTCCCATCTAGCCATCCCCCACATGCCTGTGGAGGCTACGGCCTTGATGTCGCTAGGGTGTACAGTAATGACAACACACAATGCATGAGTCATACAATCTAGTCATGCATCAATTCTCCGTATACCGTGCACTCATGTGAGACAATCTCCACCTATCAGGAAGTCTTATAACAACCTGCCTAATAACATAAGCAATGGTCAACTACATCTCATAATAAACATGCAGATGATGCATATGGGCATGTACATGATGCTATGCTATCACATACTCATAATTGATATCGACAATTGGCACCGATAATCGGCCTATACAATCGGTATCGGCCTCGATAATCGGAATCGACTTCGACAATCGGCCTTGACAATCAGAATCGGCCTTAGCATTCGGAATCGACCTCGGCATTCGGAATCAGCCTCGATAAGTGGAATCAGTAATCAGAATTGGCTTCGACAATCGGCCTCGACAATCGAATCGACCTTGACAATCGGAATCGGCCTCGATAATCGGCCTACAAGGGCCTGAGGGAAGGTCACAATGTGGACATTTAACTATCATTGCCCATCAATATGGACTTTTAACCATCATTGCTCCCAAGGGGTAGCCCATATAAAGCCAAACATATAATGGGCCAATGGCCTCACACAAGGACCCAATACACATCACTATGGGCCTCACTCATGGGCCGTATATAAATCACAATGGGCCTCAACACATCGGCCATAAATACATCACATCAGGCCTTCCCCATGGGCCTCGAATACATCACAATGGGCCACAACCATGGGCCTCTCATACATAACATCGGGTGTCACGCCCCAAACCCGAAAATCGGATTCACAGGAATCCCGATCGCCGAATCCGGTGCCGACAGCCTCCATAGTATCCCATTCTCGGCTTCCAACATCCATACGCAAGATTCCGATTATGGGATCCTACAAGGAGGATTTTTAACGTACATTTGTTTCATAACAAGCATAACCACAAGTTTACCCAAATCACAAAGGCAACATCATCATCACATATCCACTAATATAATCATTTGAATACAATGCTGAAAGGGAAATATATATATCGAAATCAAAGTTCCAAAAGTTTGCTACTCGCTCCAAGTTCAATGCTACTGCAACCTAACATCACCTGCAAGCATCTATCGTGCATAAGCTTATAGAAAGCTTAGAGGGTGGTGAAAGTGTATGCGCAAGATAAGTGCCAAACACACAAATACAACGTTATAATCATACAATGTTAGAAATATTGGTAAGCTCATGAGTTATATGATATCAGAGTAAACAGAAATATTGACAAGTCTATAAATCATATAATATCAGAGTATGCAATACAGATCAGCTATGCAAATGAGGAGTCATAAAGAGCCAAATATCGGATGCCGAAGATGCAATGCAATATACAATTCCTGATGAGTTCATAAATACCGTTAGCTATATCTAGACCATATAAATGCAGAAACATAGTAACCCAAAATGCCATATGCCGGGGATGTAATGAAGTATGTGGTGCGAATAGAATGACCATGCTGGAGTGTGAAGTCGGGATGATAGTACGTAGTATCGCAGCTATGGGGTCCACCACAAGGACTTCTATCCAAACTAGTCCCATACCTAAATTTGGATAGTCAGTCTCAATGTGGTAAACTCTTGATCTTAGGTTAGTCGCGCACCCCAACCGAAATCCTGACCTTTACGAAGGTACACGTAACAAATAGATGCGCACCACCAGCCCGAGTGGATAGTGAATGAATGAGTATGCAACTCCCGCTCAATAAGTCCACATATCAGTATGGTTCCTCTCTGGGATATCACCGGGGTCTATTACACTCTACGCCAGCTTATCGCCCCTATCCGAGAGCACAATTGGGTAAGTGGAAGAGACCTCACTATCCTCCTGCTAATATCGGGCTCGGCTCGTTGATAGCGGACTCATTCCTCAAGCTGGTCAGACTCAACCTAGATATTGTCCCCTCACTCAGGCGGGTAAGGTCACACCCCCTCCCAACTGACCACGACATAATGGGAGACGCGGCCTATTGGTATACGACCCTCATGCGCTCATATATATTCACTCGGTCTGGACGTTGGGGCCTCCTGGCCTCAGAGGTTTAGAGATTTTCACCCAGGGACATCTATGGTGCCTGTATGCTAGAACCAAATATTTTTGGTGTCCCATCTGGCCATCCACGACATGTCTGTGGAGGCTATGACCCTGATGTCATTAGGGCGTACAGTAATCACAATCACACAATGCAAGATGCATGAGTCACGCAGTGCAATCATGCATCAATCCTGCACATACCGTGCGCTCATGTGGGATAACTCCACCTATTAAGGAGTCTCATAAACCATCTGTACTAAGACATATGCAATGGTCAATCACATCTGATAACAAACATGCAGATGATGCGTATGGGTGTGTATCATGATGCTATGCTGTCACATACTCATAATCGGTATCAATAACCGACATCAACAATTGATCTCGACAATGTGGACATTTAACCAACATTGCCCCCAAGAAATAGCCCACATAGAGCCTAACATATAGTGGACCCATGACCTCACAGAAGGGTTTAATACACATCACGATAGACCTTTCACATGGGCCTAACGTACATCATAATGGGCTGCATCACCTGACCCTCAAATGCATCACAATGGGCCTCATCACATAGACCTCATATTCATCACAATGGGCCTCAACTACGAGTCGCATATACACCATATAGGTCTTGATAATCGGCCTCGACAATCGGAATCAATCGATAATCAGAGTCGGCAAATCGGTCACATCAATCGGAATCGACAATCGGCCACGAGAATCGGGATCGATTGATAATCAGAATCGACAAACCGGTCACGATAATCGGGATGGATCGATAATCAAAATCGGCAAATCGGTCATGTCAATCGGAATCGTCAATCGGCCACGATAATCGGAATCGATCGATAATCAAAATCAGCAAATCGGTCCCGTCAATCGGAATTGAAAATCGGCCACGTCAATCATAATCGATCGATATCTGAGAGTCGGTAAATCGGTCATGATAATCGGCTTCGATCGCTAATCGGTCAATCGACAAGAATGGACCTAACAAGGCCTAATGGAAGATCACAATGTGGACATTCAACCATCATTGCCCATTAATGTGAGCATTTAACCAACATTGCTCCCAAGGAGTGGCTCACATAAACATCATTACATACATCATGGCAAAGTCACATATCTCAACAGGACTTGAATATACAACTGATGGGCCCTGCACCTGGGTCTCAAATACATCACATTGGCCCCTCATCACACGGCCCTCAAATACACAAGAGTTGGGCCTTGCACTTAGGCATCGTACACATCACATTGGCCCCTCATCATATGGGCTTCAAATACATAACAGGTGGGCCCTACACTTGGGCCTCATATACATCACATTGGCCCCTCACATACATCACGTCGGGCCTCGCCAAAGGTCACGAACGCATCGCGGTGGGCTTCCTCACGTAGGCCATATATACATCAATGTGGGCCTCGCCAAATGGGCCACGAATACATCATAATGGGCCTCTGATTCGTGCCGCATATACATCACTATAGGCCGCATTACGTGGTGCTAATACACGTCACAGTGGGCCGCATTAGATGGACCTCGAATACATCACAATGGGCCACGTTCCATGGGCCTAATATACATCACAATGGGCCGCATCATATGGGTCTATATGCACATCAAGTGGGCTGCATTAACGGGCCGCATATACATCAAATAGGCCACATCAACTGGCCACACCAATAGGCCTCATATACATCAAATGGGTCGAAATACATGGGCCCTGAATACATCAAATCGGGCCGCATCATGTGTGCCTCAATCAAATCAGGCCGCACCAACAGGTCGCACCAATGGGCCTCATAAATGCCAAGTGGGCGCTGCATCAATGGGCAGCATAGATATACAATACTTGCATCACAGTGAGGATAAGACAGATACACCATGGTGCATTCCATGGACGGATAGTAGGGATAAGACATGCATCATGGTGGTCCCTACCACTGTCAAAGGCATGGATGGTGTGAATATACATATGCCATCAAGGTGGGCCTTACTCAGCACCATCCAAATGAACGGTGGGGATACAAGACACATCAGTGTGGGCCCCACCCATCCAGGACGGACGAACTATTGAATAAAACACATATATAATGGTGGGGTCCCACAGCACATCCATGTATGGACATTGTGGATATAAAATAAATACATCAAGTTGGGTCCCACCCCCACACATGCCACATGTGTGGGTGGGCCCTACACCATGAAAATGGATGGATAGAGTATAAAATACATAGATCATGGCAAATCTCTCTGCACTGTCCAGACATGGACGGTGTGGATATTAGAACACAAGCAAGGTGGGTCCCATGATTTAGACGGTGTGGATCAAAACCACACATCACCTGAGAGGGGGCCACGTGAATGGGATCCACGGACGACGTGTATGTAACACATACACGAAAGGTGGGTCCCACATAATCAGGATGAACGGCATAGATAAAACATTAATGGGTCCCCACCGTCCAGGGACTAGACGGTGGGTGAAATGGATGAAATACGTACATCTGGTGGGTCCACACGTGTGGCCCACCAGCTTGTACCAAGCTGATATCTGTGTTTTCATTTCATTCAGGCCAGTGAACGGTCGACTTGGATGATACATAGTTGTCAGGTGGGTCCCACAGCTGATGTAACACGTCAAGATGGTGGGCCCCACATTGGATCAAGCTCCTATTTGTGTTTTCTCTTCATACGGGCTGGACGGTCCGGATGACCATCATCAAGGTGGCCCATGATTTGGAGGGTGGTGTGCTCCACCTGATATCTGAATCTACCTCATTCCTTCAACTGGACAGATGGTGAAGGAATACAATCCATCAAGGTGGGTCCACGTCTGTGTGGCCCACCCGTTTTTGAACCAAACTGATATTTTATATTATTTTATTTTATTTTTGTACCAGCATCCAGGAGGGATGCAACACATATATCAGTGGTGGGCCCACCGTTCAGTGATATGGACGGTAGGGATAAAACACATATTATGTGGGCCCCATGGATGGTGTGGATCCACACACTCATCAAGGAAGCCCCACGTCCAAGCAATGGATGGTGGGGATAAGGCTTACATCAAGTTCTGTCCCACCGTCCAGGGACTAGACGGTGGTGGCATGGATAAAACCCATACTATAGGTGGGTCCACACGTGTGGCCCACCAACAGCTCTAATAGGGCTGATATTTGTGAGTTCCCTCCATCCAAGTCTGTTTGAGATCGGACAGCTGGGATAGGTGGGGTCCACGTGGGTGGGCATTCGGTTTGGTCCACTTGGTTGGAGGGCATGGATCATACATCAAGGTGGGCCATCATACACAAAGTAAAAGAGAGAGGGAAGGAAAGAGAGAGAGAGAGATTGGTGAAGGGGAGGGACCCCGCCACTATGGGCCCTCCCTATACAATGCATACATCAAGATGGGTCACACCCTATGTGGGCCCTCAAATAACAACATCAACGGTTAGATCACCCACCATTAGATCTTGGACTCTTCCTTACACCGATGTGATCTAGAGCTCCAAGGGCGCATTTTCAACGGTTGAGATGATCTTTAGATAACGGAGATGGGAGCTAGGAGGTGGGCCACACCAAGCTTTCTCTCATGGAGGGATTGAGACGTTGGAGTTGCTTGGGGAATGAGAGAGAATGAGAGAGAGAGAGATGTTGTAAGAGAGAGAGGGATGGGTGTGAGTGATGGAGTGATGGGGAGTGAGTGATGGGAGATGGGCATATACTTGACATGTAAGAGAGAGTTGACTTGGGGAATGGCTTGTGTACTTGGAGATGGGATGGAGTGATGAGTTTTACTTTGATTGATTGATTGGATTGATTTAACATATTGTAGAGATTCTCTTGGGATTACAAATGTGTGGCGTTTTCTCGAACTGATCACGTGCCCGCATCTCCTGGCCTGAGTATCGCCTTAGTGCGTAATATGCGGTGTCGGAACCGCAGCGACGGCGCGGTCGCAATGGTACAAGTTTCGAGTCGAGCTGACTCTGATATACAAGACACGACTCGGGATCGCGCGTAAATGCTGGTAATAGATTGCGGGTCGTTAGAATTCGACCGGAGGACCACGGAAGCCTACGAAATGGTACAGTCTAGGATACGTGCCTTACATCAGGCCTTGCCATCTAGGTTGAAAATACATCACAATGGGCCACAACCCATGGGCCTTAATACACAACTGGTGGGCCCTACACATGGGCCAAATATACATCACAGGTGGGCCTTGCACATGGGCCTCATACACATTAAGTGGGCTGCATCAATGGGCCGCACTAATGGGCCTCATACACATCAAGTGGGTTACATCAATGAGCTGCACTAATGGGCCTCATACACATTAAGTGGGTTGCATCAATGGGCCACACTAAAGGGCCTCATATACATCAAGTGGGTTGCATCAATGGGCCGCACTAATGGGCCACATACACATCAAGTGGACCACATTAATGGGCCGCACTAATGGGCCTCATACACATTAAGTGGACCGCATTAATGGGCCTCATATACACAACAGGTGGGCCTTACACATGGGTCTCAAATACATAACATGTGGGCCCTACGCATGGGTCTCATATGCATCAAATGGGCCACGCCAACAGGCCTCATACATATCACAATGAGCCTTGCCCATAGGCCATGAATACATCACAATAGGCCTTGCCCATAGGCCTTGAATACATCACAATGGGCCTTGCCCATGGGCCTCAGATTCAAGTAGGTGGGCCCCATCATATGGGCCTTAAATACAAGGTATGTGGGCCCTATCAATGTGCTTCAAACACAAGGCAGGTGGGCCCTATCACATGGACCTCAATTACAAGGTAGGTGGGCCCTATCACATGGGCCTCAAATATACATCATGATGGGCCTCAGGATGGGCCGCACCAATGGGCCTCAAGTGGACTTGGACCACGCCAAAAATCATTTCAATGGTTGTAGGTGTAACATGTGTATCACTGTACACTATCATTCCATGGGGCACATGGCCCACTAATGATGATCAACACTGTCCAAACATTGTCCAGCACCGTCCAGCACAATCTGGACGATGTGGATGGAATAAATACATCATGGTGGTGTCCCACGTGAGGCCCACCACATATACATATATATACCATATATATATTAATATATCATCCACCGTCCAACATCCAATTTGGACGTACGGTGTGGATGATAGAATAAATACATCAAGGTGGGTCCTGGTAGTACCGTCCAAATAGTCCAGCACCGTCCAGCACATCTGGACGGTGTGGATGACACAAATACATCACGGTGTGGCCCACCAAACAAGCTGACGTTACCACTAGCTTTAGCTGCTGGCCGTCCAGCAGATGGACGACCCAGATACATCATACATACATTAAGGTGGGTCCCACCTGCCCTGGACTGATGGATAGAGTGGATGTAGAATAAGTTCATCAAGGTGGGCCCCACATGGCACGTGACCCACAATTGCCAAAACAGATGGATAGCATGGAGAAACATATACGTTAGGGCCCTATTGCAGCAGCCTTGCTGTTGGATGCCTGGGCTGCCGGCTCAGTGTCCAGCAGATGGACAGTTTGTATATACAAATGAACGACGTGGGTATAAAACATATACATCAGTGGTGGGTCCCACGTGAGGGCTGGATGGCATGGATAGATCGCATACATCAGGTGGATCCACACGTGTGGCCCACCTACTTTGTATCAAGCTAAAATTTGCATTTTCCTTTCCGTCCAGACCTGGTAACAGGCTGAACGGTGCAGATCCAACACATCCATCAGGTGGGTCCCACGAAGGTGGACGACAAGGATCAAGTGGGACACACTCCATAAAAAAAAATAGAGAGAGAGAGAGAGAACGGAATAGCGGAGGGACCCCGCCACTATGGGTCCATCTTAAACAATGCATACATTAAGATGGGTCCCACCATAAGTGGGCCCTCAAATCATCAAATCAACGGTGGAAATCATAGAATCACCCACCTTTGATCTCTTCTTCCTTCTTTCGCCTATAGCCTCTAGACTCCATGGAAATGATTCCAACTGTTTAGATGGACTTTGGATGGTAGAGATGGGAGGTAGGAAGGTGGGCTACATTAGCTCTCTCATGGGAAGCTTGGACGATTCCTCTCTTTGGTAGCATGGATGGAGTGAGAAAATGAGAGAGAGAGAGGAGTGGTGAGATGGAGTGATGGGATGAGAGGGCATGGTGCTTGTTGGCTTGTGGTAAGAAATGAATGGGATGTGTATAGGTTGTGTAAGAGAGAGTTGACTTAAGGAATAGGAGAGGGATGGGCTAGGTAAGGTTGTGTACTTGACATTAATTGATAGATTGATGTATTGTGTTGTAGAGATTCCCTCAGTATTTGCAATGTGTGGCGTTTTTCTCTAACTGAACATGGGCCCACATCTCCTGTCCTGGGTATCGCCTCGGCGCGCAAGACGCACATCGGAATCGCAGCGACGACATTGTCTCTATGGTACAAGTCTAGGGTTGAACAGACTCTGGTCGAATAGACTCTGGAATATGAGATACGACTTAGGGTTGCGCACAAACGCCAATAACAGATCGCAGGTCGCCGGAATTCAACCGGGAGGACCACGGAAGCCTATGGAACAGTACGGGCTAGGATACGAGTCTCACAGCTCTCCCCTCCTAATAAAAATTTCATTCTCAAAATTTGCACTATATGAAAAAGTCAAAAGAATGAGGAAACATGGCATCAGAGATACAAAACTGGGCATAATCAAACATCGAAGAGATGAGAATAACGCTCGCGAATCTCAGCCTCCCGCTCTCAGGACGCCTTATCAACACTATGATAACCCTACTGATCCTCGGATCTCGAATCAGAAACGATCAAAACTGGAATACTATGCAGCCTTATAATCTCAATGGTACGGAGTTATGTCAGAAAATCTCTAAGTTATTTGAACTCGGGGATCTAACCATTCTAAGTTCTTAATAATCATAGAGTGAATGGTAGCTATTAGCAGATATATGATGTTATCTTCAGGTATTCTCAAATTATGCTCTAATACCAACTTCTGTCACGCCTCAGACCCGGAAATCGGGCTTACAAAATTTTTGATTGCCAAATCCGGTGTCAACAGCCTCCATAGTACCACATTCTCGGCTCCTAGTGCCCATATTCTAGATTTCGATCCTGTGATCCTACAAGGAGGATTTTCCAATGTACATTTAACTCGAAATAAGCATAACCACAAGTTTACCTAATTCACAAAGGGAACATCATCATCACATATCCACTAATATAAATATTAAATACAGTGCTAAAAGGGAAATACATATGTCAAAAATCAAAGCTCCAAAAGTCCGTTGCACGCTCCAAGCTCAACGCTATTGTAACATAACACTACCTGTACGCATCTATCGTGTATAAGCTTATAGAAAGCTTAGAAGGTGGTGAAAGTGTGTGCACAAGTTAAGTGCCAAGTATGCAATACAATGCCATAAATCATATAATATCAAAATAAGCGAAAGTACTGACAAGATCATGAATGATACGATATCAGAGTAAACGGAAATATACTGGTGAGTCCATGAGTACCATCATCCGTACTAAGGCTATGCGATGCAAGGCATGAATGCTAACAACCATATCAATGTAAAAACATGGCAACCCCAAAACGCTAAATGCTGCGGATGCAATACAATATGCAGTGCGAATGAAATGACCAAGCTGGAGTGAAGTCGGGATGATAGTACGTAGTATCACAGGCTATGTGGTCCATGACAAGGGACTTCTATCAAAACCAGTCCCTTACCTAAATTTGAATAGCCAGACCCAATGTAGTAGACTCCTGATCTTAGGTTAGTCGTGTGCCCCAATCGAAATCTTGGCCATTGCAAAGGTACGCGTAAAAAATAGTTGCGCACCACCAGCCCGAGTGGACAGTGAATGAATGAATGAATGAGTAAAATGCTAAGTATGCAATTCCCGCTCCACAAATCAGTACTGTACATCTCTGAGATCATCACCGGGGTCTAGTACACTCCAAACCATATTACCGCCCCATCGCACGCAACCAGGTGAGTGGAAGAGACTTCATTATCCGCCTGATCAGTAGTAAGCCAATACCTACCTGACACATCGATAGCGGACCCATTTATGAGCTGGTCAAACTCAGCCTAGTTTTGTCTACTACAAATCGGGCAGAAAAGGCCACACCCCTTCCCAACTGACTACAACATAGTGGAAGACGCGGCCTACTGGTATTCGGCACTCGAGCGCTCATGTATCTACTCAGTCTAGACGTTGGGGCCTCTCCTGGCCATGGAGGTTTAGGGACTTTCAACTATATATAGACATGCAAAGTGCCCATATGCTCGAACCAAATAATTTCAATGTTCCATCTAGCAATCCACGACATGTCTGTGGAGGCTACGACCCTGATGTCACTAGGGCGTACAGTAATCACAACACACAATGTATGAGTCATACAATCTAGTCACGCATCAAACCATGCGCTCATGTGAGACAATCTTCGCCTATCAGGGGGTCTCATAACAACCTGCCCAATGACATATGCAATGGTTAACCACATCTCATAATAAACATGCAGATGATGCGTATGGGCATGTACATGATGCTATGCTGTCACATACTCATAATCGGTATCGACAATTGGCATCGATAATCAGTTTATACAATCGGTATCAGCCTCGATAATTGGAATCGGCCTCGACAATCTGCCTCGACAATCAGAATTGGCCTCGATAATCGAAATCGGCCTCGAAAATCAAAATTGGCCTCGAAAATCAAAATCGGCCTCAACAATCGGAATTGGCCTCGACAATCGGAATCGGCCTCGACAATCGAAATCGGAATCGGAATCGGCCTCGATAATCGGCCTAATAAAGGGCCTGGGGGAAGGTCACAATGTGAAAATTTCACCATCATTGTCCATTAATGTGGACTTTTAACCATCATTTGTCCCAAGGGGTGGCCCACATAGAGCCAAACATATAGTGGGCCCATGACCTTATATAAGGACCTAATACACATCACTATGGGCCTCACTCATGGGCCGCATATACATCATAATGGGCCTTAGCACATGGGCCATAAATACATCACATCAAGCCTTGCCCATGGGCCTCGAATACATCACAATGGGCCACAACGATGGGCCTCTCATACATAACATTGGGCCTTGCCATCTGGGTTGGAAATACATCACAATGAGCTACAACCTATGGGCCTTAATACACAATGGGTGGGCCCTACACATGGGCCTAATATACATCACAGGTGGACCCTGCACATGGGCCTCATACACATTAAGTGGGCTGCATCAATGGGCCTCACTAATGGGCCTCATACACATTAAGTGGGCTGCATCAATGGGCTGCACTAATGGGCCTCATACACATCAAGTGGGTTGCATTAATGGGCCGCACTAATGGGCCTCATACACATCAAGTGGACTGCATTAATGGGCCGCACTAATGGGCCTCATGCACATCAAGTGGGCCGCATTAATGGGCCTCATATACCCAACAGGTGGGCCCTGCACATGGGCCGCAAATACATAACATGTGGGCCTTATGCATGGGTCTCATATGCATCAAATGGGCCACGCCAACGGGCCTCATACATATCACAATGGGCCTTGCCCATAGGCCTTGAATACATCACAATAGGCCTCAGATTCAAGCAGGTGGGCCCCATCATATGGCCTTAAATACAAGGCAGGTGGGTCCTATCACAGGGCCTCAAATACAAGGCAGGTGGGCCCTATCACATGGGCCTCAAATATACATCATGATGGGCCTCATGGATGGGCCGCACCAATGGGCCTCAAGTGGACTTGGACCACACCAAAAATCATTTCAATGGTTGTAGGTGTAACATGTGTATCACTGTGCACTATCATTCCATGGGGCATATGGCCCACTAATGATGATCAGCATTGTCCAAACATTGTCCAGCATCGTCCAGCACAATCTGGACGGTGTGGATGGAATAAATACATCATGGTGGTGTCCCATGTAAGGCCCACCACATATACATATATATACCACACACACACACACACACACATATTATAATTTAATCCACCGTCCAACATCCAATCTGGACGGACGGTGTGGATTATAGAATAAATACATCAAGGTGGGTCCTGGCAGTACCGTCCAAATAGTCCAGCACCGTCCAGCACATCTGGACGGTGTGGATGACACAAATACATCACGGTGTGGCCCACAGAACAAGCTGATGTTAACACCAGCTTTAACTGCTGGTCGTCCAGCAGATGGACGGCCTAGATACATCATACATACATTAAGGTCGGTCCCACTTGCCTTGGACTGATGGATAGTGGATGTAGAATAAATTCATCAAGGTGTGCTCCACATGGCACGTGGCCCACAGCTGCCAAAACAGATGGACAACATGGAGAAACATATATGTCAGGGCCCCACTGCAGCAGCCTTGCTACTGGCCCAGCGTCCAGCAGATGGACGGTTTAGATATGCAGATGAATGGCGTGGGTATAAAACATATACATCAGTGGTGGGTCCCACGTGAGGGCTGGATGGCATGGATAGATGCATACATCAGGTGGGTCCACACGTGTGGCCCACCTACTTTGTATTAAGCTGATATTTGCATTTCCCTCTCCGTTCAGACCTAGTAAGAGGCTGAATGGTGCAGATCTAACACATCCATCAAGTGGGTCCCACGTAGGTGGATGACAAGGATCAAGTGGGACACACTCCATTACAAAAAATAGAGAGAGAGAGAGAGATCGGAATAACGAAGGGACCCCGCCACTATCGGTCACTCTTCAACAATGCATACATTAAGATGGGTCCCACCACAAGTGGGCCCTCAAATCATCAAATCAATGGTAGAAATCATAGAATCACCCACCTTTGATCTCTTCTTCCTTCTTCCGCCTATAGCCTCTAGAGCTCCAAGGAAACGATTCCAACAGTTTAGATGAACTTTGCATGGTGGAGATGGGAGGTAGGAAGGTGGGCCACACTAGCTCTCTCATGGGAAGCTTGGATGATTCCTCTCTTTAGTAGCATGGAATGGAGTGAGAATATGAGAGAGAGGGAGAGGAGTGGTGAGATGGAGTGATGGGATGAGAGGGCATGGTGCTTGTTGCCTTGTGGTAGGAAATGAATGAGATGAGTATGGGTTATGTAAGAGAGAGTTGACTTGGGGAATGGAAGTGTGATGAGCTAGGTAAAGTTGTGTACTTGACATTAATTGATGGATTAATGTGATGTGTTGTAGATATTTTCTCAGTATTCGCAATATGCGGCATTTTCCTCGAACTGAATGCGGGCCCACATCTCTTGGCCTGGGTATCACCTCGGCGTACAAGACGCGGCATCGGAACCTTGGCGATGGCGCTGTCGCTAGGGTACAAGTCTCGGGTCGATCCAACTCTGGAATACGAGATACAACTTAGGGTCACGTGCAAATGCCGATAATAGTCGGGGGTCCCCGGAATTCGACCGGGAGGACTACGGAAGCCCACGAAACGGTACGGGCAAGGATACGGGTCTCACACCTTTTCTTGGGAATTGGTTTTACCTATCCCTTTATTTCTCATATAACCAGATTGAATCATATCCGGATCGGATCGGATCCATATGAATCGGCTTTCAGATCGGTCCGGTCTGAATTGAATTAGACCCGAACTCGATTCGATTAATGGTCGGATTTGCTTGATCCAGCCTGAACCTGACCTATCCAGGCCATCAGTTTAGTGCGAATTGGGTCGGATCAGGGCGGATTGGGTCCGATATGCCCAACTCTACCCAAGAAATTTTAAGTGGTAGAATTTCAATTCACATCGTTTCCCGTGGTGAGGTCCACTTGAGATTTGGATATACTTTAAATTTGGCTTCAAGCCCTCAAATTATCTATTAAAATGGATGAATAGAGTAGATAAAATATGTAAATCACGGTGGACCCCATAAAGTTTACTTAGTACGCCTAACGCACTGAGTAACTCAATACGCAATCCGCTTCCATCGTGGGCATGTTAGCAACATGTCTACATCACAAAACCTCTTAGACAAACACTAATGACTTATTCTCAATCTGAACCGTTAATTCATTTATTCATACAACTAGAGCAAGTCAGTTTATATTCACGATGTACTGCAATAACCGTTACATAAAAGCAACAGTGAAAATCATCATATATAAAAAAAAGGACCAGTGATGACTTTGATAAGCTGATACAAGTCTTCCTAAGCACTTATTTATTTATTTATTTATTTATTTATTTTTTAGTACTAAAAAAAAGAAGTAAAATCCATCATAGCCCGTATCATAACTATAACAATGACGGTGATTATGGTTACGTATGACCACCGTTACCATTATGAAATGGGAAATTGACCATACTTGCCTCGAAGTTTGGGCAAATTACATAGAAAGCTACATCATTCCATATATTACAAGAAGGGCCTTCTAACATGCTTTCGAAAATTACTTGGACCAAAATGCCCTTGTCCTTGTTTCAATAGTTGTACGGTTTTCCAGGGAAGAAGAAGTTACATCGTATTTAATGCCAAGAAAGTGATGTGTACGGAACCCTTTTTCGCGTGCGGCAAGGACCAAGCTCGTGGGGCCCACATTGATGTACGTGCATAATCCATGCCGCCCATCCTTTTTGCCGTGTCATTTTAGGGCTAAGGCCCAGATATCAGCCTGATCCAGAGCTTGTGTGGGTCACATAATAGAAAATAATGGTGACAATGGAACCCACTGTTGAAACTTTTTAGGCTCACTATGATGTTTGTTAGAAGTGGATACTACCCAAGTTAGGACTTTTTTGGGCCCACGCGGAGTAGGCCGACAAGGTAGATGGAATGGATCACCCCATTGTGGGCCTTAAGCTATGGTATTAATGGTTTAGTAGAAAAGGACATGAACACATTCAAAACCACAATCCATACAACATGACAACCACGACCCATGTAACATAGCAACTACGACCTATGCAAACCACGACCCAAATGGGCCCACACTAATGTATGTGTATAATCCATTCCGCCCATCCTTTTTGTCATGTCATTTTAGGGCTAGGGCCTAAATATTAGCCCGACCCAGTGCTTTTATGGCCCAGAAAATAGAAAATAATGGTGACTGTTGAAAGTTTCCAGGCTCACTATGATGTTTGTTAAATGTGGACATTGCCCAAGTTAGGACTTTCTGGGCCCACATTGACCTAGCCGACAAGGTGGATGGATCGGATCACCCCATTGTGGGCCTTAAACTATGGTACCAATGGTTTGGTAGAAAAAGAATTGAACACGTTGAAAACTACGATCCATACAACATGACAACCATAACCCATTTAACATGGCAACTACGTCCCATGCAAACCACGACCCAAATGGGCCGAAGTTGTATGGATTGTAGTTGTCATGTTATATGGGTCTTAGTTGTCTTGTGTTATATGGGTCTCAGTTGTATGGATCATAGTTGTCCTGTTATATGGGTTGTAGTTATCCTGTTATATGGGTCGCGGTCGCAGTTGTCTTGTTATATGGGTCTTAGTTGTCCTGTTATATGGGTTTCAGTTGTACGGATCGCAGTTGTGTTGTTATATGGGTCGTAGTTATCTTTTTATATGAGTCGCGGTCGCAGTTGTCATGTTATATGGGTCTTAGTTGTCCTGTTATATGGGTCGTAGTTATCTTTTTTTATGAGTCGCGGTCGCAGTTGTCATGTTATATGGGTCTTAGTTGTCCTGTTATATGGGTCTTAGTTGTATAGATCGCAGTAGTCCTGTTATATGGGTCGTAGTTATCCAGTTATATGGGTCGCGGTCGCAGTTGTCCTGTTATTTGGGTCTTAGTTGTCCTTTTATATGGGTCTCAGTTGTATGGATCATAGTTGTCCTGTTATATGGGTCGCAGTTATCATGTTATATGGGTCACGGTCGCAGTTGTCCTGTTATTTGGGTCTTAGTTGTCCTGTTATATGGGTCGCAGTTGTCCTGTTATATGGGTCTTAGTTGTCTTGTTATATGGGTCTCAGTTGTATGGATCACAGTTGTCCTGTTATATGGGTCGCAGTTATCCTGTTATATGGGTCGCGGTCGCAGTTGTCCTGTTATTTAGGTCTTAGTTGTCTTGTTATATGGGTCTCAGTTGTATGGATCGCAGTTGTCCTGTTATATGGGTCGCAGTTATCCTGTTATATGGGTTGCGGTCGCAGTTGTCCTTTTATTTGGGTCTTAGTTGTCCTGTTATATGGGTCTCAGTTGTATGGATCGCAGTTGTCCAGTTATATGGGTCGCAGTTATCCTGTTATATGGGTCGCAGTCGCAGTTGTCCTGTTATTTGGGTCGCAGTTGTCCTGTTATATGGGTCGTGGTTGTCATGGTTCGTGGTTATATGACAACCATAACCCATATAATAGGACAATTGCAACCAAAATAACAGGACAACTGTGACCCATATAACAGGACAACTAAGACCCAAATAGCAGGACAACAGCGACCATGACCCATATAACAGGATAATTGCGATCTATATAACAGGACAACTGTGATTCATACAACCGAGACCCATATAACAGGACAACCAAGACTTAAATAACAGGACAACTGCGACTGCAGCCCATATAACAGGATAACTGCAATCCATACAACTGAGACCCAGCAGGACAACTAAGACCCATATAACATGACAACTACAATCCATACAACTTCGGCCCATTTGGGTCGTGGTTTGCATGGGTTGTAGTTGCCATGTTAAATGGGTTATGGTTATCATGTTGTATGGATCGTGGTTTTCAACGTGTTCAATTCCTTTTCTACCAAACCATTTGTACCATAGTTTAAGGCCCACAATGGGGTGATCCGATCCATCCACCTTGTTGGTCAGGTCGATGTGGGCCCAAAAAGTCCTAACTTGGGCAATGTCCACATCTAACAAACATCACATTGAGCCTGGATACTTTCAACAGTCACCATTATTTTCTATTTTCTGGGCCATAAAAGCACTGGATCGGGCTGATATTTGGGCCCTAGCCTTAAAATGACATGACAAAAAGGATGGGCAGAATGGATTATACACATACATCAGTGTGGGCCCATTTGGGTCGTGGTTTGCATAGGTCGTAGTTGCTATGTTACATGGGTCGTGGTTGTCATGTTGTATGGATTGTGGTTTTGAATGTGTTCACGTCCTTTTCTACTAAACCATTAGTACCATAGCTTAAGGCCCACAATGGGATGATCCATTCCGTCCACCTTGTCGGCCTGCTCTACGTGGGCCCCAAAAAAGTCCTGACTTGGATAGTGTCAACTTCTAACAAACATCATAATGAGCCTGAAAAGTTTCAACAGTGGGTTCCATTGTCACCATTATTTTCTATTATGTGACCCACGCAAGCTCTGAATTAGGCTGATATCTGGGCCCTAGCCCTAAAATGACATAGCAAAAAGGATGGGTGGCTTGGATTATACACGTACATCAATGTGGGCCCCACGAGCTTTGTCCTTGCCCGCACGCAAAAAAGGGTTCCGTACACATCACTTTCTTGACATTAAATACGACGAAACTTCTTCTTCCCTAGAAAACCGTGCAATTACTGAAAGAAGACAAGGGCATTTTGGTCCAAGTAATTTTTAGAAGCATGTCATAAGGCCCTTCTTGTAATATATGGAATGACCTAGCTTTTTAGGTAATTTGCCCAAATTACGAGGTGAGCACGGTCAATTTCCCTTATGAAATACTTCAGTCATAGTGTAAAAATCATGCCAATCATGTGTGGTACAACTAAATGCATGAGTCTCTCTCTACACACATGAACACACAAATAAATAGATATGGCCTATGGTTAGCCATTTAATCTTTATCTTTTATTTCACAATAATGTGGAACCCTTAGTGCATTTCCTTTCCCAACACTATTTCCAGGTCACCAACAGATGTGATTTTTTGGGCACGGTCCATCCACTTCATGCACGTCTAATCAACTGTTGCGATCGGCGAACCCCAGGCCCACCTGTACAACCGAAGCATTCGAGGATAGCATTCATATAATCAGCCACACGTATATATATCACGTAATTCCTCATTGAACAGCCAAACGCATCACAATCTGGAAGTCGCATATACACAACTTCAGTGAATGGTAAGATGGGGTGAGTTGGGCTTTGCTTTTAATCATATGTGCACATGGCCACATGCCAAACAACAGTAGTTGTGATTGACATCCCACAAAAGTTTTTTCAAATGATAACCGGCAAAGGAATGATGAGCATGGATTGCTAATGATATTGTGTGCAGGCTATACACTGAAATTTGGTGTATAAGCCTTTCATTCCCTGTCTAGACTTCTATGATAGTTCACTCATGCATGGGGCATCCAAATTGTGGGGCTCATGTTGGCAGCGGATTAGGTGTTATAAGGGTAACTCGTTAGTGGGTGTTGCACTCATCGTTGGGCCCACATTGATGTATGTGTTCTATATCCACGCCGTCCATCAGTTTTTACACCTCATTTTAAGGAATGGCCCCAAAAATGAAGTAGATTTGAATCTCAAGTGGACCACACGATGAGGACTGAATGCTCACTATTAAAAACTTGTTGGGGCCACAAAAGTTTTGGATCAAGCTGATATTTGTGTTTTCCAATCATCCAAGTCCGCGTGACCTTATCAACAGGTTAGATGGAAAAAAAACATTGCGGTGGGCCGTAGGAATTTTTAAATGGTGAGCGTTTAACGACCACTGTTTCCTGTGGTGTGGTCCACTTGAGATTTGGATCCTTTTCATTTTCAAGACTAGGCCTTAAAATGATCTGAAAAAACTAATGGATGGCGTGGATATACAACAAATACATTGAGGTGGGCCCCACGGTCAGGGAAACACCCACTAACGTGCTACATAACCTCATGTGGCGGCAGCAAAGAGCACAGGTTCACATGGGACGCTCACCCTTGATTTGCTCGGCGGCCTATGTTGTGTTCACGGAATCCAGACTGTCCAGACACTTCATCTCCCTGAATGAAGAATCATAAAAAATCAGGACATTTTTCAGCAAAGGTGGGCCACCCTTAGAATCAAGCTTTAGCGTCCTCTCCCACATTGTTCCATGTGTGGGGCCCAACAGAATTTTGTATCGAGCGGACGCATTCCATGGACAGGTTGGATGTAATAAATATACACCATGTGAGCCCCACATCTGCGGTGCACCTCATCTACAAGAAATCCTAACCATCCACTTATTTGTATTGATGGTTAAAAGTAAAACAGTGACCAGTTCCAATTCCAAGGGAAAACACATGTAATTTTTCGTCTACTACGCTCTATTTACGATGGGATCAGTGATTTGGACGGCATGGATTACCCTACAACTGGGCCATGTGTACTTTTGAATAGTCACCACCATTTTAAGATGGCCACGAACTATCATAGGAGATGGCATGATCGATGGGCCCTACCCTTAAAACAAAAAAAGCAAAAAAAAAGAAGCCCTGGATTGGGAACGTTAGCCATTCAACAGCTGAGATGGATTATACAAGGAATTCAGATCGTACGATTAATACTTAAAAAAAACGTGGCCCATTCATCAAGTAACTTGGAACATGAATTTTCACAATGATAAGTCATCACATGTGTTTCCACATGAAGAGATGGGATTAAAATGACATGGAAAATGCAATCTAGAGGTTATGCTGAAAAACCAATGTAACCGAGTTGACTCAGTGACTCGGCCTTCTTTGTTAATGTAGAAAACCAAAAACAAATTAAAGAAAATAAAGTACTAACACAGACTCGCCGAGTCGCTGACTCGTGACGTGATGATGAACCCAGTCAACGGATATCTTCAATGCTCTCACTTGCTAGTTGTGCAGAACCCAATTGAGCCATGACATCGATGTCGTTGTAGTCGTAAAAGACCGGAACAGATGCTGAAGACGACGACGACGATGGAAATGGATGAGGATTAGTATATCGAGCGAGACGGACTCTGGCATTATCAAGGTCATGTTGGAGGTGGAGCATCTTCCATTGTAGGAGGGAGATGTCACCGACACAACCGTGGACTGGATCTCTTACCCGAGCTTCGGCCTCATAAGCTAACGAGTTCGCGGTGTCTTCTCGTAGCTGTGGTGGAACTTCGCTAAGGAGCTTCGCGACATTGCTGGCTCCAAAGATCTTGTGAACGTTGGCAAATTTTTGGGTGTCATTGGAATGGAAGTAAGGGGCGAAGATGCAATCTGGAGTGCATCTTCTCTTTAGGAATTTGCAAGCGGCGCATGGCGAAGGAGATGACGATGATCGTGGGCCATGGCCCTTCTTCATCTCATCTCTTGAAGAGAGTTGTTGTATGATTATATTTGTGAAGATGTTTATAAGGTTTTGAGTCTTTTGACTATTTACATGGATGTTGTGGTACAAGTAATTGATAAATAATAAATAATGTTTTGATATTTAGTTTAAAATAATAAATATAATCTTTTAAAATCTTAAATATAAGCTGGCCTATTAGCTCAGTTGGTTAGAGCGTGGTGCTAATA
This sequence comes from Magnolia sinica, assembly GCF_029962835.1. Classification (NCBI taxonomy): domain Eukaryota; kingdom Viridiplantae; phylum Streptophyta; class Magnoliopsida; order Magnoliales; family Magnoliaceae; genus Magnolia; species Magnolia sinica. The sequence continues at coordinate 67,965,011 of NC_080580.1, forward strand.
ACGCCAAGGTCGCAGGTTCGAGACCTGCATGGGCCATTTTTAATTTTTTTATCTATTTTTTAAAGATGCATAACTAATCATTTTTATTTATTTATTTTATGCAGAGCTATCTAGACCGTTCATCATTTTTTATGTAGATGTCTTTATTTTTATAAAGATGTCTGACCATTCATTTTATTCAAAGAAATTTAGACTGTTAATCAAATTTTCTATAGAAATCTCACCCTGCATTTTTATTCAGAGAGATTAGACTTTATTTTAGAGATATCTCTATTTCTGTAGAGTTAGCTGAAAATTCATTTTCATATAGGGAGATGTAGGCGTTCATCAATTATCATACATGAGAAATGCTCCAGTGCTCTCCTAGCAGTATAAGTTATAGTGTTCCTAGTTGCATTGCGACAGTTAGAGAATAGTCAATTGATCTGAACTGTCCATTGAGTTCAGAGCATATTTCATGGTAGCCCCTAAAAAAAAAAAAAAAAACCACTGATCGGATGATTAATTCCGTCATTATTTTGGCCTTTTGTTTCTGGCCATCCTTTTCCCAAGCTGTGGTTGATTAGGATTTCCTTTAAAAAAAAAAGTGTTTCTTTAGAATCATAAGCAATCCATGATTCTCCCAGAGAAATCGATGAATTAAATTGTTTGTTGAACCTATTTTTAAATGAATTGGACAGTATATTTTTAAGGCCATTCATCAAATTGTGAAATTTGTTAGATCAGTGTGATGTTTTCATGGTAGCTCATAAAATATGTGTTAAACCTAATTCACTATAAGAAAACCCACTTTTATCAAGAAAAATATTCGTCGCTAAATGCAATTTTTTCGTAGGTAAAAAGTTTTACTGGCGAAAAAATTCGTCGGTAAAAGACCAACGGAAATGGCTTTTACCGACGAAAATTTGAGTCGTCGGTAATGGCAAGATTTTTACCGACGAATTTTTTCGTTTGTAAAATATAAGTAAAAAACTTTTACCAACGATTTTTATTGTAGGTAAAAATATTTACAAAACTCAAAAAATAAGTAAAAAGCTTTTATCGACAATTTTTTTCGTAGGTAAAAATATTTCACGATACTTTTACCTACCAAAATTTTCGTACATAAAAATATTTACAAAAGTTTTACCGATGAAGTTTTTTCGTCGGTAAAAAATTAGTAAAAAACTTTTACTGATGGTAAATTTCGAGGTACGTGACGACACATTTACCTACGAAAATTTTCGTAGGTAAAAATATTTACAAAACTTTTGCCGACGATTTTTTTCGTAGGGAAAAATATTTCACGATACTTTTACCTACGAAAATTTGCGTAGGTACAAATATTTACAAAACTTTTACCTACGAAAATTTTTATAGGTAAAATCGTGTAACATCTCAGAAAAATCCGTATAAAGGCCCGAGTACCACCTCAGGCAGAAATCCCTAAGGACCGTATTCTGTAGAATTTAGATGAAAATTAATTAAGTACTAAATGAATTAATCGGTGGATTAACTTGAACCACTATCTATACAAACTACAAGACCCAAAACCATTAAAATCACTAACTCAACATTACTTGAAAACCTTGTGGAAATTTCAAAACCCCGTTGCTCTCGGGAGCACATTGAAACTCCGTACCGGACCTAAACCGTGTGTCGAAATTCCAAAACCTGAAGCGTTCGTACTGGTGGGACAACATGAAGGCTCAAATAGCAGACTTCGTGTCCCGTTGTCTCACGTGCCAGCAGGTTAAGGCGGAGCATCACCAACCTCCTAGTTTACTTCAGCCTATGCCCATAGCTGAATGGAAATGGGATTTCATATCCATGGATTTCATTTCTGGGTTACCGAAGACAAGAAAGGGGCATGACTCCATTTGGGTGATTGTGGATAGATTGATGAAATCGGCTCATTTCCTCCCGATTAGAGTTTCAAATTTAGCAGATGATTTGGCCTAGCTGTAAATCAAGGAGATTATACGACTATATGGAGTTCCTATAGAGATCGTGTCAGATCGACACACGCGATTCACGTCTATTTTCTGGACTCGAATTTAGGAAGCAATGGGAGTGAAACTGAAGTTTAGTACCGCATTCCACCTACAAACGGATGGGCAGATGGAATGGGTAAATCAAATATTAGAAGATATGTTGCAGGCGTGTGTGCTCGATTTTAATGACAGTTGGGATGACTGTCTTCCCTATGTTGAGTTCGCTTATAACAACAGCTTCTAAGCGAGCATTACCATGGCTCCCTACGAAGCATTGTATGGGCGCCTATGTCGAGCACCCCATTGTTGGCTAGAAGTTGGCAAGAAGAGTTTGATTGGGTCAGATTTAGTGCAGGCGACCTTAGAGAAGATTGATATTATTAGACGCTGACTTCTTGCAGCCCAGAGCAGACAAAAGAGTTACGCCGATACACGACGGCGGCAACTAGAATTCGAAATTGAGGACCATGTATTCCTTAAGGTTTTTTCAATGAAGGGAGTCCTCCATTTTAGCAAGAAAGGGAAGCTTACGCCGAAATTCATAGGCCCATTACAAATTCTAAATCGAGTGGGTGCAGTAGCATACCGCCTCGCTTTTCCCACACCACTCGCAGGTGTGCACAACGTATTTCACGTATCGATGCTGAAGAAATACGTTCCTAACCCTTCTCATATTATTAAATGGGAGCAAGTACAGCTAAGTAAAGATGCTACCTATGTACTGCGACCAACACGTATTCTGGATAGGAAGGAATAGGTGTTACGTAGCAAAGTTATCCCACTTGTGAAAGTATTGTGGACTCACCACACTGTGGAAGAGACTACTTGGGAAACAGAAACTGAAGTTCGTAAGAACTGCCCTCAGATCCTCGAGGAGTACGAAAAGGTATTAACTTCAGGGACGAAATTTTTCTTTAACGGGAGTAGATTGTAATGTCTCGAAAAAATCCATACAAAGGCCTGAGTACTACCTCAGGCAGAAATCCCTAAGGACCGTATTCTGGAGAAATTAGATGAAAATTAATTAAGTACTAAACTGAATTAATCGGTGGATTTGCTTGAACCATTATCTATACAAACTGTAAGATCCAAAACTAATAAAATCAACTCAACATTACTTGAAAACCTCGGCGAAATCCCAAAACCCAGTTGCTCTCGGGAGCACATTGAAACTCCATATCAGACCTGGACCGCGCGTCAAAAGTCCAATGATTACGAAATTATAGGGTTATGACCGTCTTATTGGGCTTGACAACCATCGCTGGAATCAAGCCCAAATAGTATCCAGAAAAACGCACAACTTGAGCCTCGAGAGAAGTGTGTGAGAAACACGAATATCTTTAGAAAATGAACCCAAACTTAAGTCAATTGGACTATTTGCTTGCGGGCGAAATTGAAGACTTCAGACCGTCAGTTTCTGACCCAACTGCACCCATGGATTAGGAAAATTTCCCTCCACATATTTGTATACTTGTGGCCCTGATCGAGTGACAACGACCGTTAATCTGATACAAGTCCGTCACGGTTGATCAACCTATCCAAACGCGCTGAAATTGTAACATAGCCTAGATATATTGTCAAGGGAGTTACTCTGTAGCATAGATAGGTAATGGACCTCCAAATGAGTCCCGTTTGCCCGAAACAGACATCCTTTGGCTATAACCTAAGTATACCATGGCCTTGGGGCCATTTGAACTAGTTCTGGGCCTATTTAAAGACCTTAAACCACCCCATTCCCATTCCATACGAATTTTCTTCAAACCCTAGGAGAGAGAAGAGAGAAAAGAAGAGAAAAGAGTGAGGAGAAGAGAGAAAGCTTGGGAGATCGTGGCAGTGTTTCTCTCCCATGACTACACGCACTAGATCGCCTCTTCATTACGCTACACGACTCGTTCCGACGACGATTTGGGTAAGAAATTGAAAGCCTAACGCCATAGTTAAGGTATAAAATAGTTGTTTGTCAACCTAGCTAACGGATTTTCCTGATTTAAGTAACCATTGTTCTGAATACGGGAACGTAGGATTCGAACCGAGTTCGAAATGAGTTATCCGACGAACGGTGTGGACTATAAACGTTTAGGTTATGGTTTTCAAGGCTTTCAATGTTAGCTAATGATTTATGTTTGACTTGATTGCTGCCAAATGATCCTAGTTACGACATTTTCCATATATTATACATGTATGAACTTTGTTGGACAAATATGCATTCTATGTGTTTGTTGAAATGTTTGAATGAAATTGAAATTATGATTTGTGCTTGCCCTGACTATTAACTTAGAATTCATGTTTGTTGTGTGTATGGCAATTTTCTTGTGAAAAGATTTGCCGTAATATATGCCGTAACTAATTTAGTCTATGTATGTGGTAATGTGTAGTCTAAGTGTTTGATAAAATGTCTGAATGAGAAAAATTGTTGGTGAATTGTAATTATTAAGGGTATTGAGATATGATTCTTAATTACCTTATCTATATGTATAGTTTCCTTCATGTAACTTAAATTCCGATTATGCAGTTTATGGATGAAATGCAATATTTGGTAATATGTGCAATGTGTTCGATGAAATGCTCGAATGAGATTCGTATTGGGAATGTCTGTTAAATGCTTATATGATTGTCACATGTATCTACATGCTACATTTGAGTATGATTGAGACTACATTGTAGCCTAGGCAATCGGTAACGGTTCCTGATTGAGTGGCCGAATTAGTTTCGCCATATTGGATACGTTCGATCAATCTGAGCCGTATGACAATTGTCGATAGTGGTTAGGCCACGAGGAGTGCTTATGCGCTCCATGTCGATTAATTCAGCGTGCACTCGTTCCAATCGAACTTGTTAAATAACCCGATTGACCTATTATGTGTTTACCATGTATGGACACTACTGCTTGAATTTAAGGTACTACTTGCCAATGTAAAATCCGTTTCAACTATGGTACCACGATCCGCAAAGACTCATGAGCCGGGCATGGTGGTTTGGGACACCGTGGTCGAGCTGTTGGCCTACGCTGGAGTGACGAGCCTCCCTGTAGTGACTAGTGAGGAACCTAAACTCGTGAGCTAAATACGGTGGTATGGGACACTGTATTCGAGCTGTCGGCCTATGTTCAGGTGACAAGCTTCCCTTAGTGACCTCGAGTATAAACACTTGAATTTTCCTATCCACTGCTTTCATTAGGGGTGATGCCCTACAACTTGCCTATCGTATGTGATTAACTAGGAATGATGACCCTAGATGGATCTCTTTTTGGGGTTAGTGATATAAAGGGAGGTGTCTTAGCTTTCCAAATCTGCTGTATGAATAAGCCTAATTAAGTAGTTGGCTAACATGACCATGCATCGCATTGCATGTGCTTTGGAGATGATGGGCACTTTTAGGGAGTTTGTCATGCTCGAATGGTTGACGAAGTCGCTTGTGAGGGAGCTTCGTGTGAGTGCATGCATCATCACAACATGCCATCCCCGCATTAACAAGAGTACGTAGGATATGATTGTTGTACTGCTTTATCATTACTGCTTGACTGAATTGATAACATGTTAACCTTTGCTTTATAATACCACTGAGTTGATCACTCACTCCCACTCTGGGATGGTGTTTTAAAACACCAACCAGACTTTGTTGTAGATGCAGGTGATGACGGAGTCTATACATTTGAAATGGACTTCTTTGACAAGGATGAGGAGTTCTCCTATGTACAGCTATCAGGCGGGTCTATGTAGAGCATGCACTGATTGACGGGATCCCAGGGATTATGTGGATTAGTCGGACATGTACATTTTGATATTTTGTAAATTTTGAAACAATACATGTTTATATACAGCCCGGTATCATACTTATACTCTGGTGGTTGTGACACCCTCACGTACTTATATATATGTATTTCAGTCTTCCGCTTGCTAAATTAAATTGTCTCTGGAGTATGATATGCTGTTTTAGTATAATCCCCCTCATGTTTAATGCACTAACGTGGACAACATTTAAACATCATTATCTATGTTGCATAAGTGATGCGTTAGATCTTGGGACTTGAGCTTTGCTCGACCCTCGAAATTCGGGACATTATAAGTTGGTATCAGATCATGATTTGGATTAAACTGGACATGGGTTATGGTAACACGACACACTCTGATGCACGTTGACTTAGGTGGGGGCGAGAAAATGTATAAATGATCGTAGGATCCCAAGGTTATGCCAACGGGCGAAATTGATCATTGAAATGTGACCCATATGCGTCCGAGATCATGCGAAATGATCTCGATTCTTTTTCAGGTCGTCAATCGACGGGTTTAAGCTATAAATCGGCGAATTCCAAACTCGAAACACATAAAAAGGCGTGAATATGCGCGAGTTGGACCGAGAAAATGCAACACACGGGCGTAGGGGCTCAAAGCATAAATTCTGGTTTGACCCAGGGGGTCCCCCGCACATGTATGGCACCCCGGGAGGGGGTGGCCACCGCCCCAGGGCAGAGCCGCCGCCGGCACCTCTAGAGAGGCTCGGCGGCACCGCTCAGACGGTGGCGCGCCGCCCGCACCTCCAGCAGGTCGCGGCGGGCCCACGATTTTGGCAGCCCACCACCCTCCACACATACATGTGGGCCCTGTCCACATGTGGGGCCACTCTATTTCTTCCCCTTTGCCTCATTTTTTCCTATTTCAAGCTTCTAAACCCTCCAAACCCCTCCAAAATCCAAATTTCTCTCTCAAATCTTCCTTCCATGCACACCAAGCTTCTTCTTCTTTTACATTTCACTCCCACCTCCACCATTTTCCTCAGACCTACCTCTTACAACTCTCCATCTTTCCATTTCCCACCTATTTGAGCACAAAAGCTCTCTTTTGTGTCTCATAATCTTCAAGACCCACAAACCCATCTCATCCTTCAAGTTTCTTCACTTCCATGGCTCTTTTTAAGCTAGTTACCACTATTTTCTCCATCTCCTCACTCCTTTCCCTCATGGGAAAGAAGAGGGCATTCACGGATGAAGCCGGGCCTTGCCGCCCTACCCGTTCAAGGAAGAAGACAAGCGCTGAGGATAGCGCAAGCGTCGATCGAGAGCGAAGGTTAAAACGGGATCTTGACTCGCAGATCCTCATTGTAAGATCTCTACCACTGACCATCGAACTTGGTAAGTTTTGTAAGCGTAAAGTGGTATTCAAGGTTCATGTGGATGAAAGGCTTTTCGGGTTGTACCTAGTGATGGACATGCTCCTGGAAAATGGATGGGGTGTCGTATTTGAGGAAAATACTTATGCGAGTGAAGACTCCGTGGGCCCTCTATGATCATATACGGAACCCACTATTGGAGCCCCTTCAGTTTACTATCCCTTTGGGGTGAGAGGAGGCCATAGTCAATATAGATGTGGTGGCTCGTATCATGAGAATGGAGTGTGGAGTCGTATACACTAGTGAGAAGAACCTCGCTAGTGAACGAGAAAGAAATCACTGCATACGTTTTCTTTGTGGCCAGCTTGAGCGGTGGAGGTGAGGAAATAACCTTGCATCGACCAAAATGACAAACAATTTTCGCCTGGTCCACCACATATTTACGTATAACGTATATCCCTGGTGGAGTAACTGCACGGAATATACTCGACTCATAGTGGATTTCTTATATAGAGCTGGTCAGGGAGACAAGCTAAGCCTGCCTACATTCATCTTGTCTTAGATTGTGGGTACTACACGATCTGTACGGGGAGATGCCTCACTTCCCTTCAGTCGTGTAAGATTGCCTAAAATTTTGGTTTCCGACTCCATATGGAGAACCATGCCCCGATCCATATCATCAGTGACACTACACTCAACAATATGGGCATAGGCCCCAGGCAACGACAAGCAAGGCTTGATGAGTCCGGGGATGAAATTGAAGAAGAGAGTGAAGAGGAAGAAGGTAGTGAAGAGGAAAGTACTGAGGATGAGGAGGAGGCCCAAGGTTCAGATGGGGGACCTTCTACTGCTACTCGTGAGGACCGCCGTGATCGGGCTACCTTAAAAGCCCGCATGGCCAAAATTGAGGAGAATTAGGCCTATCTGAAACAGAAATTCAAGAAAATGTCTTGCACCTTAAAGGCCCTCCTGTGCTGTATGTCGGATAAGGGTCGCCTCCACCTTCACTAGAGTCAGCCGACTAGTCCTGTGTTGTAGTTGTCTTATAGTTTTCCTTGTTTCTTATTTTTTTTCTTTATGATAGCCTTGGTAGGCTCAGTTGGATGTTGGTGTGCTTAGTGTTTAAAGCTTCTGTTAGGTTAGCTTATATGCATTCTCTGTCATGATTCATGTAATACTACATCTTATGTATTGTGACAATTTTGGCTAAATGAAATGCATGAAACTTCCTTTGTTATGGAATATGTGGAATGTTTAAAAAATTGAGTAATGTTATTCTAAAGTCTCACACATGTTGCACCCTATGTTGTATATAGGGAATGTCTCCTAAAAATACTCAGAACATTGCACGTCTCGCACTTGGCGGATCGATTGATGGGGCACCTCCCCTGAGCGATAGCCATACGGACCCTATTTTGGCCTCGGATATCGAGACTATACCGGATTCACAGCCGGCCACTGGCCCCACCAATGGGCCAACACCTTGTGCACCACCGGTTCTGGAATAGAACCGTGCGTCTACGTCGACACCACACAAGCATCAGGCAGCTCCTCCCCCTGATAGGTTGGAGCAGATGATGCTCATAATGTAGCAACAACAGCAAGTTTGGACCACTATTGCGGGGGCCATTGCCCAAAATATGAGTACGGTCTCGCCTATACCACCTATGCAGCCTGCTAGAAATTTGAATACCAGTGGTCTATTCGAACGATTCCAGCATTTCCCCCCTCCTACCTATGAGGGCATTCACCGACCCGAGGAGGCAGAGTATTGGTTGAATCACATATCCAAGATGCTAAAGCCATTGCACTGTACTGAGGCAGAGCAAGTCCCTGTGACCTATATATTTGAGAAGGAGGCTAGTTTATGCTGGGATAGTATCCTACGAACAGTTCCCGCAGGACACGTGTGGACGTGGGACACATTTGAGACTAGCTTCCATGGAAAGTATTTTCCCCTCACTTGCCGTAATGAAAAGGAGGGTGAATTTCTCCGCCTCTGTTAGGGAGGAATGACCGTGTCAGAATACGAGAACAAATTTACGGAGCTAGCTAGATATGCTCCACTGATCCTAGTAGACGAGCCGATGAGAATACAGAAATTTTCAGAGGGTCTGCGGTTCAATATCCACATGAAGATGTATTGCGCTGGCATTCCCAATTATACTGAGCTAGTGAACATGTCCTTGCGAGCTGAGCAGGATAGAGACAGGCTGTCTTAGACATGTATGCCCATGGGCCCAAGGCCTTGACCTGAATTGCCGAACCGACCATTTCTAGGTAAGAGGCCACGTGTAGATTCGCCTCCCAGGCTTATGGCTCCACCGACCCAGCAGTGGTGATCGAACCTTCCGTGCACCTACTATAAGAAGATAGGTTATAACAAGCCCTTTTGCTTTACTAAGATGAGGGACAACAACTTTATATTGCCTCAGAAGATCAACCGCTAGCTGCCACAAGTTATTTCGACTCCACCTTTACGATCGGCACTACCAGTATAGCCGTACAACTGACCTCCCGTATCCTGAAATAGGCCGCCTCAACGACTTATGGCAGTGCAACCAAATCATCCTCAACAGGCACGTGTACATGCACTAGCAGCTAGAGCATCTGAGACAGCAACTGCAGTGCCCTTAGCCTTTGAAGTCACTGCACACAGTTAAGGTACACCTGTATTTCTATTAGTGGACACCGGGTCCACTATATCGATAGTATCATGCTCTACAGAATTTGGGGTTGAACACTACCCCTATGATTAGGATGAGAGTCCTTATCACGACAGAGACTTTCTCTAATACTACTAACTTTTGTAAAGATTGCCCAATAGACTTAGGGAGCAGAATAGTGCGCATTGACCTGATTGTTACTCTGCTGCATCATTACGACATCATCCTTGACATGGATTGGCTCACTGAAATAAAGGCAAAGATCGATTGTGATACTAGATTGGTGACAGCCCATGGACCTGAGGGCACGACCTTTACTTTCCCAGTTCAGGTCAGTTGGCCCTACTGCATTAGTTGTTACGCTTCCTTGTTGGAAAATGTTGACGGTCTGACAGTTGGGGACATGCCTGTAGTCCAAGATTTCACAAACGTGTTCAGAAAGATACCTGGACTACCTCCTCAGTGCAAGATCGACTTTACTATCGACCTTGTGCCTGGTGCGACGCCCATTTCCTTACCGACATACCACATGCCTCTATGTGAAATGGAGGAATTGAGGAGACAGATAGATGATTTGTTGGAATCAAGTTTTATATGGCCAAGCTTATCTCCTTGCGGAGCACTTGTATTGTTTGTAAAGAAGTAGGACGGATCACTGTGGTTGTGTATTGATTATTGCAGGCTGAATCACGTCACAGTCAAGAACAAGTATTCTCTGCCTAGGATAGATGATCTATTTGACCAGTTGAAAGGGGCACAATATTTCTCTAAAATTGACCTGCAGTCTGGGTATCATCAGTTGCGTGTCAGGGATGAAGACATGCAGAAAACAACATCTAGAACTAGTTTTGGGTACTATGAATTCCTTGTGATGTTGTTTGGACTTACAAATGCACCGGCTGTGTTCATGAACCTCATGAATCAGGTGTTTCGGCCGTATCTGTACTGGTTCGTCATCATATTTATAGATGAAATTTTGATATACTCTAAGAGTCGAAGGGATCACGAAGAGCACCTGCGAGCAGTCTTCGATACTCTCAAGAAGAATCAATTGTTTACTCAGTACTGGAAATGCGACTCCAAGGAAGGTATCGCCGTGGACCTTGCTTAGGTGAGTACGGTACAGGACTTGGAACAACCTGATTTGGTTACTGAAGTAAGGAGTTTCCTCAGCCTTACGTGCTACTATCGTCGATTTATTAAAAACTTTTCCAATATAGTCCGACCGTTGTCTCAACTCACTTAAAAGGATCTTAAGTTTGCCTGAAATGAGAAAGCAGAAGCAGCCTTTCAGGAATTGAAGGAAAAGGTGACGTCCGCACTCGTGCTAGTATTTCTAGAGCAAGGGGTCAGATATATTATATATACTGACGCGTCTCGTATTAGTTTGGGTTGTGTTCTTATGCATCGTGGCAGTTGAGGAAACACGAAGAAAACTACCCCACTAACGACCTGGAATTAGCGGTAACCATCTTCGCATTAAAGCTTTGGAGACATTACCTCTATAGAGAGGAGTTCGAGCTCTTTTGCAATCACAAAAGTCTCAAGTACATCTTTACTCAGAGAGACCTGAACATGAGATAATGACGTTGGATGGAAACCTTGAAAGACTTAAAGTTTGAGGCCTCCTACCATCCTAGTAAGGTGAACCTTGTGGCCGATACATTGAGCCGCAAGAAGGCAATAGAATTTACAGCTCCGCTAATGATAGAAGAGTGGAATATGGTAGAGTTTGTGCGAGACTTCTAACAGAAGCTTACAGTAGGGGAGCTGCTCAAGAGTATCGCACACCTTCATGTACAACCACTTATTGATGATCGAATCATTGCGGCACAGAAAGAAGATGAGCTATTAGTGAAAATGAGAGAGCAAGCAAGTGACAGTGAAGAATCTGAATGGAGGATTGACTTAGATAGAGGTTTGAGATACCGTGGCCTCCTATGCATCCTGAATCTTTATAACTTAAGAAGGGAAGTCCTAAAAGCCGTTCACAATTCAAAATTGGCAATGCATCCCGGTATTACAAAGATGTATCATGATTTGAAGCGTTCGTACTGATGGGACAACATGAAGGCCCAGATAGCAGACTTTGTATCCCGTTCTCTCATGTGCCAGCAGGTCAAGCCCGAGCATCACTGACCGCCTAGTTTACTTCAGCCCATGTCCATAGCTGAATGGAAATGGGATTTCATATCTATGGATTTCATTTCTGGGTTGCCGAAGATGAGAAAGGGGTATGACTCCATTTGGGTGATTGTGGAAAGATTGACGAAATCGGTTCATTTCCTCCCGATTAGAGTTTTAAACTTAGCAGATGATTTGGCCAAGCTGTACATTAAGGAGATTGTACGACTCTATGGAGTTCCTATGGAGATTGTGTCGGATCGAGACACGCGATTCATGTCTATTTTCTGGACTCGAATCCAGGAAGCAATGGGAGTGAAACTGAAGTTCAGTACCACATTCCACCCATAGACGGATAGGCAGATGGAATGGGTAAATCAAATATTAGAAGATATGTTGCGGGCATGTGTGCTCAATTTTAATAACAGTTGGAATGACTATCTTTCCTATGCTGAGTTCGCTTATAACAACAACTTTCAAGCGAGCATTGGCATGACTCCCTACGAAGCATTGTACGGGCGCCTATGTCGAGTACCCCATTGTTGGGCAGAAGTTGGTGAGAAGAGTTTGATTGGCCCAGATTTAGTATAGGCGACCTTATAGAAGATTGATATTATTAGACGCCGACTTCTTGCAGCCCAGAGCAAACAGAAGAGTTACGTCGATACATGACAGAGGCAACTGGAATTCAAAGTTGGGGATCATGTATTCCTTAAGGTTTCCTCAATGAAGGGAGTCCTCCATTTTGGTAAGAAAGGGAAGCTTACGCCGAGATTCATAGGCTTATTATAGATTCTAGATTGAGTGGGTGTGGTAGCATACTCCCTCGCTTTGCACACACCACTCGCAGGCGTGCACAACGTATTTCACGTATCGATGCTGAAGAAATACATTCCTGACCCTTCTCTTTTTATCAAATGGGAGCAAGTGCTGCTAAGTGAAGATGCTACCTATGTACTGCAACCAACTTGTATTCTGAATAGGAAGGAACACGTGCTACGCAGTAAAGTTATCCCACTTGTAAAAGTATTAATGTGGACTCACCACACTGTGGAAGAGGCTACTTGGGAAACAGAAGCCGAAGTCCATAAGAACTATCCTCAGATCCTCGAGGAATACGAAAAGGTACTAATTTCGAGGTCGAAATTTTTCTTTAACGGGGGTAGATTGTAACGTCTCGAAAAAATCCGTACAAAGGCCCGAGTACCACCTCAGGCAGAAATCCCTAAGGACCGTATTTTGTAGAAATTAGATGAAAATTAATTAAGTATTAAACTGAATTAATTGGTGGATTAGCTTAAAACACTATCTATACAAACTGCAAGACCCAAAACCATTAGAATCACCAACTCAACATTACTTGAAAACCTCAGGGAAATCCCAAAACCCCGTTGCTCTCAGGAGCACATTGAAACTCCGTATCGGACCTGCACCGCGCGTCGAAAGTCCAATGATCGTGAAACTATAGGGTTATGACCGTCTTATTGGGTTTGACAACCATCGCTGGAATCAAGCCTAAATAGTATCTAGAAACGCACAACTTGAGTCTCGAGCGAAGTGTGTGAGAAACGTGAATATCTTTAGAAAATGAACCCAAATTTAAGTGAATTGGACCATTCGCTAGCGGACAAAATTGAAGACTTCAGACCGTCAGTTTCTGACCCAATTGCACTGATGGATCAGGGAAATTTTCCTCCACATATTTGTATACTTGTGGCCCTAATCGAGTGACAATGATTGTTGATCTGATACAGGTCCGTCACAGTTGATCGGCCTACCCAAACGCGCTGAAATAGTAACCTGGCCTAGATCTATTGTCAGGGGACTTACTCTGTATCATAGATAGGTAATGGATCTCCAAATGAGTCCCATTTGCCTGAAACAGACACCCTTTGGATATAACTTAAGTATACCATGGCCTTGGGGCCATTTGAACCAGTTTTGGGCCTATTTAAATACCTTAAACCACCCCATTCCCATTCCATACGAATTTACTCCAAACACTAGGAGAGAGAAGAGAGAAAAGAAGAGAAAAGAGTGAGGAGAAGAGAGAAAGCTTGGGAGATCGTGGCGGTGTTTCTCTCCTACGACTACACGCACTAGATCACCTCTCCATTACGCTACACGACTCGTTCCGACGACGATTTGGGTAAGAAATCCAAAACCTAATGCTGTAGTTAAGGTATAAAATAGTTGTTTGTCAACCTAGCTAATGGATTTTCCTGATTTAGGTAATCATTGTTCTGAATATGGGAACGTAGGATTCGAACTTAGTTCGAAACGAGTTATCCGATGAAAGGTGCAGACTATAAACATTTAGGTTATGGTTTTTAAGGCTTTCAATGTCAGCTAATGATTTATATCTGACTTGATTGTTACCATATAATCTTAGTTATGGCATTTTCCATATATTATACATGTATGAACCATGTTGGACAAATATGCATTCTATGTGTTTGTTGAAATGTTTGAATAAATTTGAAATTATGATTTGTGCTTGCCCTAACTATTAACCTAGAATTCATGTTTGTTGTGTGTATGACAATCTCCTTGTGAAAGGATTTGCCATAATATATGTCGTAACAAATTTAGTCTGTATATGTGGTAATGTGTAGTCTAAGTGTTTGATAAAATGTCTGAATGTGAAAAATTGTTGGTGAATTGTAATTATTAAGGGTATTGAGATATGATTCTTAATTACCTTATCTTTACGTATAGTTTCCTTTATGTAACCTAAATTCTGATTATGCAGTTTATGGATGAAATGTAATATTTGGTAATATGTGCAATGTGTTCGATGAAATGCTCGAATGAGATTTGTATTGGGAATGTCTGTTAAATGCTTATATGATTGTCACATGTATCTACATGCTACATTTGAGTATGATTGGGACTACAATGTAGCCCAGGTAATCAGTAACGGTTCCCAATTGAGTGACTGAATTAGTTTTGCCACATTGGATACGTTCGATGAATCCGAGCCGTATGACAATTATCGACAGTGGTTAGGCTATGAGGAGTGCTTATGTAATGACCTTGGAATTTTTGTGCTAATCTTTCCTTAAGTAGTTGTTTTTGGGGTAATTAGCGCTATACTCGATTGCTTGTGAAATTCGCATCAATCACTTTAAATTGTATCTGCATGGCTCAAAACTTGTAGATTAGTTAGCGCTACGTTACTCTGAAATCTGGGATCCATCGCTAAATCCAGTTGTTTTGGAGAATTTTTGGAAGATCTGGATCGGACCTGGACCGCGCGTCGAAAGTCCGATGGCGATGATCTTAGGCTGTTGCGGTCACCGAGTTGGGCTTGACCATCACCTCGAAAATCAAGTCCATGTGATGTTCTGGGTCGATTTGATTGAGTTCGGAGTGAAGAGTGTGAGAACGGTTGGATATTTATTATGTTTTTATGAAATCTGAGTCGTGTCGCTTACGCAACGATTTTAAGCTATCTGACCGTTGGATTCTGACCCAATTTCACCCTCTGATTAGGGTAGGTGGCCCAGGCATATCCTAGTGCTTGTGGACCTGATCGAGATTCCGTGACCGTTGAATTGAGTGTGGTCCGCCATGGCTGATCTGAAGAGCCGGTCGGTACGAAAACTCAGCCTGACCTAGATCCATGGTCAGTGAGCTTAAGTCTGACCTTTCGTGGTTATAGGCCCACCAGAAGTGCTTCGTTGGATCGTAAGAGGCGGGTTTTGGTTATAACCTAGGTATACCTTGTCCCTGGGGTTATTTCCATCAAAGTTAGGCTTATTTATAGTCCTTAAACCCTAGCCCTCTTTTCCATACGAATTTTCTCTAACCCTAGCTTGGAAAGGGAGTGGAAAAGAGAGAGAAAGTGAGAGAGATAAGTTGGTGAATCATCTTGGATTCTTCTTTGTTCTTCTTCATCTTTGAACCATCACTTTGAATCGTTATTCTGACGGTTCTGAGTTCATTTTGGGGTAAGTTAATCTAACCCTAATCTGTGTTAGAGCTTAGATTAGTCTTGGTGTTGTTGTATCTCATTTCTATCCTTGTTTTAGGGTATTCATTCGCCGTTGACGAAGACAACTCGTCTAAATCAGCTCGGTGTTCTTTCCTTGCTTAAGGTACGGACTTTAAGTGTATAGGTTATGGTTTTCAAGGCTTTCAACGCCAGTGAATGATTTATTCTTGTTATGGATGAGATTCTGCATGCCAAATGTTGTGTTTACGTTGCTTTCCTGATATGCATGTGTTATATTGAGATTTGTGTATTCTATGTGTATGTATAAAGTACCGTATACGTATAAAATATGCACCTGTGGTTGCCATGATTATTTGTCATGTATGTATGCTAGATGCATGTATGACAACTCCTTGGTAAAAGGAATTGTCTAGATGCATGTGTTTCAACATACGTCATGTATGTTGTTCCATGTATGCTAAGTGTTTGTAGAAATGCATGAATGATCTAAAGTGTAACTTATTACACTAATTGCGGGCGTTGAGAAGTGATTCTCAACACTCCTATTGATGCGCATGATTTCCTTTATGCAAGTTACATTCCATGTTATTTAAATTTCAAGCATTCCTATACTTACATTTATGTTAAGTTGATATTCCTCAAGTGCTTATGTACCATGATTTAAGTTGTTGTTCCATTACTGTTTTACATTCCATATGAATATCTGCTGTAGTGTAAGGTGTGTGGGACTATGCCTTAGTCCAGAAAATCGGTAATTGACCCTATGTTCGTGGCTGAGATTGCTTTCGCCACGTAGGACGTATTAGACGAACCCGAGCCGTATTAGAGTTGTCGGCAGTGGTTTGGCCACGCGGAGTGTTTGCGCACTCTATGTCGCTCAACTCAACGTGCGCTCGTGCTAGTCGAGTTCATCAAGTAACCCGATTGTCCGATGTATGTTCACCATGTATGAACGCAACTGCTTGAATTTAGGGTACCGAACTTACCAATGAAATCCTATTAACTATGGTACCTCGATCCGCTAAGACTCATAAGCCGGACATGGTGGTATGGGACACCGTGGTCGAGCTGTCGGCCTACGCTGGGGTGACGAGCCTCCCCGTAGTGACCAGTGAGCAACCAAACTCGTGAGCCGATTATGGTGGTATGGGACACTATATTCGTGCTGTCGGTCTACATTGATTGGTGACGAGCCCTTTGTAGTGACCTCGAGCATGCCTGGATACCGCATTGAGGTGATGAGCCTTAGTGTAGTAGCGAAGGTATGAAAGGCGTGCATTGATTAGTGATGAGCCCTTTGCTACGACCTCAAATATATGATCGTATGAGATATCTAGGATTAACGACCTTATAATGGATCACTGTTTGGATGGTGATATGAGGAAGGTATCTTAGCTTCCCAATCCTGCTGTGTGAAATGGACTAATAACAACTTGGTAATCATATCCATGCACCGCATTTGCATTTACTTTGTAAATGTGGCGCACTTTGAGGCGATGTCATGCGTAACGTAAGATGAAGACGCTGAGGGTGTACGCGTGAGGGCACGCATCATTTTGCATACATCCTTGCATTAATAAGAGTACTTAAGATTTATTTAATTGTTCTGCTTTATCATTACTATTTGATTGAACTGATAACATGTTAACCAGTGCCTTACTGTTCTAATGAGTTGATCACTCACTCCCACGTTCTGGGGCGGTGTTAAACACCCACCAGACTCTGTCTTAGGTTCTGATGTTGCAGATGTGGATGCGACGTCTGAGGCAGAGCGGGAGATGGATGATAATGAGGCTGCGTTCTCTTATATGCAGTTTTCAGACGGGTTCTTGCGAGCCTTGGTCTGATGCGCGGGATCTCTGGGATTATTTTGGGAATTTAAATGATGTAACTTGATACTTAAATTTTGTTAAGTAACACTTTCATGCGACCTGGTTTGTATATGTACTTCAGGGATTTACACTTGTAAACATATAATTTTCTATAAGTCTTCCGCTTGCTTTATTCACTTATCCCTGAATCATATCTATGTTTTGGCTTAATCTATTCCATGTTTTATGTACTAATACAGTCAGCATACAACCATCATTAAATATGTTGCATAAGTAATGTTTTGGAACTCGGGATCTGAGTTATGCTCGACCCCCGAATTTCAGGGCGTTACAAGCTGGTATCAGAGCATGATCTGGATTAAATCAGACCTGGGTTATGGTCACACACCGCACGTTGTCGCCACTTTAGTGTACTTGGGTGCGCATCTATCGTAGATTTTGTGTTTGTGCTCCCTAGCTTTTATCGGCGAAAGTTTCTTGAAAACGTTCGCCGAGATTGAGTCTGTACTCTTACCTGATCACACATAGCGACCCGAAACCTTCCCTAGACCCTCTATTAATGAGTTTAGATGGCCTATCTTCCCTTTTTCACCTTTAAACCTTCAAGAAATCTTTATTTGAATTAGATTTCTGCCAGAATGACCCAATAGGCGTCAAACTATGCAAGGGGCCAATCGGGACATTTTCTGTGGGGCTCAGGGGGGGAACCACACGTTTTGGACCATGGGGGGCCAGGAGGGCCTCGCCAAAATGGCGAGGCATCACCGGAATGTCCGGAGACCGGCGATGCCATCGCCGGTTCGGCGAGGGCTCGCCGGCCAACGGGCCAGACCGGGCGGGCCGTTGCAGGCCGATGCATCTTAGGCCTAGTGTGGCCCACCCCTCCATGGTTTTACCTTAAAACCCTCTTCTTTTATCTATTTCCTTCACAAAATCCACTCCCAAGCTCTCCCTTTCTTGAAAACCCTCTCCAAATCCTTCCAAATCTCTCCCAAATCTTCTTTTTCTTCCATTTTTCGTGCAAACCCATCGCCCCATCTCCAAATCTTCCCTCCCATCGCTGATTTCTCTTTCTTTCCTTCTCATTTGAGCTCTTGCATTCCCTTTTTGGCTAATAGTTGTGTGGAAGCTTCACCATCTTCCTATTTCTCTCTTTCTCTCATTTCTCATGGCCCTTTTGAGATTGTGACGGTCATCTTTTCCATTTCTTCCCTTCTTTCCTTGATGGGGAAGAAGAGAGCGCTCGTGGATGAAGCCGGGCCGAGCCGCCCAACCCGTGCACGGAGGCCGAGAGGAGTCACCGCGAGCACGTCCGCCACGCGTGAATTCCAGACAAAGCGGGACCTCGATCCTCGAGCTCTCGTTAGTAGGACCTTGTTGGCGGAGTTGTCGCATGGAGTCTATGAAGGCCGTAGAGTCCATTTTGAGGCTCATGTTGATCCGCGGCTCTTTGGTGAGTTTTTCTTGTTGGAGCGCCTAGAAGGGGCTGGTTGGGGTCCTTTGTTCGAAGGCGAGTATCGCGCGAATGCTAGCACTGTTCGGGCCTTTTATGCCAACATTCTAGAGTCTTCGCTGGAGCCTCTGCAGTTCAAGATTCCTTGTGGTAGCGGTCGAGTGGGTATTGTCAATGTTGCTTTGATATCCCGACTCCTGAAGGTGCCGCTTGGTGAAGTGCATGCCAGCGAGAAGAATGTGGACAGTGTGCGCGAGAGGGATCTTCACACCCGATCCTTGTGTGGTCGTCTGGTTGAATGGCAACCGAATAAGAGTCTTCTGGCTTCCTACATAACGGACAACTTCCGTTTGCTTCACCACATCTTTACGTTCAATGTATACCCAAGGTAGAGCAATCGTAGCGAGTGTACGCGCCTGATGGTGGATTTTCTGTATCAGGTGGGGCAGGAAGCGAAGTTGTGTGTGCCGACGTACGTCCTGCGCCAGATTATTCTCATCGCTCGTTCGAGTAGAAGGACTGAGTCACTTCCATTTGGCCGCCTCATTTGCAAGATTGCACATGAGTTTGGCTATAGGCTTGGAGCTGAGAAGCCGGTTCCTGTTCGTTATATCAATCTGAGGACTCTTAAGCTGATGGAGGTTGGTTCTGGTCGGCATGCCTCAGAGGGTGAGGCTGAGTCTGAGAGCGGTGATGAAGAGAGTTATGCTGAAGGTGGTGCTGAGTCTGAGGAAGAAACAGAGCAAGACGAGGAAGGAGATGAGGCACAAGATTCGAGTGATAGTTCTCCTCCTGTGGCGCCAGAGCTGGGCGCAGAGCAGACTGCCAGAGGTGCCCGTCTTACACGGCTTGAAGAAGGGCAGGCTGCTTTACGCTAGGATATGGTTGATCTTCGAGGCCTTGTTAAACATAAGTTTAAGAAGGTGACTCAGACTCTGAAGTCTATCCTGTGTTGCTTGCAGGATAAGGGTGCTCTGCCTCCATCTCCTGATTCCGACGAGTAGCATCGTTGTGGCCGTCCTTTTCTTTGTTTGGTGTTTTCTTTCTATGTGTAGCCGTTGTTGGCTTATAGTTGGTGTGTTGTAGTTGTTTGTGGTTGTTGTAGTTGTTGTGGTTGTTGAAGTGTTAGATGTTGTTGTTGTTTTCATGCTTTCCTAGTCGTGATTCATGTATTGCTGCACTACTTGTATTGCGATGATTTTGATTAATGGAATGCATGTTGTTTGCCTTTGGAGTTGTGTTGTGTTGTTGTGTGGATGGATTATGTGACATAGAATTTAACAGGTTGCATCCTCTTTTGAATGTAGGGATGCCTCCTAAGGGTTCGAAGACTTCGGCCCGTCTCTCTCTGATTGAGTCGCTTGCTGGGGTTCCTCCCTTGAGCGATAGCCAGTCAGATCCGCAAGCGGGTCCATCTCGTGCCGGTGTTGGGTCGACACCTATGGCTCCTCCTGTCACACCCTCGGTTCCTAGGCCGAGCCGTGCACCTTCATCTACTCCACCCGTTGATAGGTTTGAGCAAATGATGCTGTTGATGCAGCAGCAGCAGATTCAGCAGCAGCAGCATCAGCAGCAGCAGCAGCAGCAGGAGTTCCTCTCTTCCATGGCTGGCATCTTTGCTCAGTCAGTGGGGGCGACTCCACCTGTTTCACCTATGCCTCCATCTGGGAGCGCCAGTGCTAGCGGCACTTTCGAGCGATTCCAGCGCTTGCGACCTCCTACTTTTGCGGGTTCTCATAGACCTGAGGAGGCCGAGTATTGGATAGACCGCATCTCTAAGATGCTGAGACCGCTGCATTGCTCTGAGGTCGAGCAGGTTGAGCTTGCCACCTTCATGTTTGAGAAGGAGGCCAGTCTGTGGTGGGACAGTGTGCTTCGCACTGTCGAGGAGGATTTTGTTTGGTCGTGGCAGGCGTTTGAGGCGCGCTTCCACGAGAAGTATTTCCCAGTCACGTATCGACATGAGAAGGAGAGTGAGTTCCTTTGCCTCCGCCAGGGAGGGTTGTCGGTTACGGAGTATGAGAACCCGTTTACTAAGTTGGGGCGGTATGTTCCTTTGATCCTGGGTGATCAGCCGATGAGGATGCGGTGTTTCTCTGAGGGATTGAGACCTGAGATCCAATTGAAGATTTGCTGTGCCAGCATTTCTTCTTATACGGAGCTGGTGAGCATGTCCTTGCGAGCAGACCAGGACGGGGATAGAGTGTCCCGCAGGCGAGCACCGATGGTTCCTAGGCCGCGACCGGACTTTCAGGGTGCACCTTTCCTCGGCAAGAAGCCGTGAGCAGATTCTCCTCCTAGGCGTTCAGCGCCGCCCGCTCAGCAGATGAGAGTTGATCTTCGATGTTCCTATTGTGGGAAGGTGGGGCACTTGGACCGTTTTTGCTTCTCCCGTATGTGACCCGGTGGTTTTACTCCACCGCAGAGGGTTAGCCATCCGATGCCTCAGGTGATTTCTCCTCCACCTCTTCGATCAGCGCCAGCTCATCCATCCTTCAGACCTGCAGTTCCTAGCTTCAGGCCACCTCAGCGGCCCATGGTTCCTCCGCCGAATCGTCAGCAGCAGGCTCGTGTTCATGCGCTTTCAGCTGAAGCGCCTATGTCTGACTTAGTGCTGAGGTCTTTCAAGGTGACAGCACACATTGAAGGTATTCCCGTTTCTATGTTAGTAGATACATGGTCCACTACTTCTCTTATATCTTATGCGGCAGTTAGGCGTTTGGGTTTGAGATCTGTTCCTATGCAAGGAGTGACGCTTACTACCGCTACGGAGATTTCCTCTGCTTTGGGCAAGCGTTGTTTGGATTGTTTGGTCGATCTTAGAAGTGGATCGATCCGTGTTGATTTGTTAGTCGCACCGCTTCATCACTACGATGTTATTATGGGTATGGATTGGCTCACGAGGATGCGAGCTGAGATTGATTGTGAAGCTAGATCAGTGACGATCCATGGACCTGAGGGCGAGACTGTTACTTTCCTAGTTCAGGTCAGTTACCCTCTTCATATTGATTATTATTCTTCTCTGTTGGAGAGTTCGGCCGAATCGGCATTGGTTAGTACGCCGGTACTCCAGGAGTTTGAAGATGTGTTTGAGTCGATTCCTGGATTACCTCCTCAGCGTGAGATTGATTTTGCTATCGATCATATGCCTGGTGCGGCGCCCATTTCTTTACCCACCTATCGTATGCCTCCGAGTGAAATGGAGGAGTTGAGGAAGCAGATAGATGGCTTGCTAGATTTGGGTTTTATTCGGCCTAGTGTCTCCTTGGGGAGCACCTGTTTTGTTTGTGAAGAAGAAGGATGGTTCCTTGCGATTGTGTATTGATTATCGCAGGTTGAATTTGGTAACTGTGAAGAATAAGTACCCTTTGCCCAGGATTGATGATCTGTTTGATCAGTTGAAGGGGGCACGGTACTTTTCGAAGGTTGATCTGCAGTCAGGGTATCATCAGTTGCGCGTCAAGGATGGGGACGTGCAGGAGACCGCTTTCAGGACTAGCTTCGGTCATTATAAGTTCCTTGTGATGTCGTTCGGTCTGACGAACGCACCGGCCGTGTTCATGGATCTGATGAACAGGGTGTTTCGGCCCTTCTTGTTCCGATTCGTTATTGTTTTTATCGATGACATCTTGGTTTATTCGGTGAGCTAGGCAGAGCACGAGGAGCACTTAAGAGCGGTTTTGGATACTCTTAGGGAGCATCAGCTTTTCGCACAGTTCAAGAAGTGTGATTTCTGGAAAGAGGAAGTCAAGTTCCTAGGACATGTGGTGTCCAAGGAAGGGATAACCGTCGACCTTGCCAAGGTAGCTGCAGTGCAGAACTGGAAGCAGCCTGGTTCAGTTACTGAGGTAAGGAGTTTTCTGGGTCTTGCAGGCTATTATCGACGCTTTATTCAGGACTTCTCAAAGATTGCCAGACCGTTGTCGCAGTTGACACGGAAAGATTTGAAGTTTGCTTGGAATGAGTAGGCGGAGTTAGCTTTTCAGGAGCTGAAGGACAAGTTGACGTCCGCCCCTGTGCTAGTATTGCCAGAGCAAGGGGTTAAGTATATTATATATACTGATGCCTCTCGCGTTGGCCTGGGTTGTGTCCTTATGCAGAAGGATAGGGTGATTGCTTATGCTTCGCGTCAGTTGAGGAAACACGAAGAGAATTACCCTACGCTCGACCTGGAATTAGCAGGTGTCATCTTCACATTAAAGCTTTGGAGACATTACCTCTATGGTGAGGAGTTCGAGCTCTTTTGCGACCACAAGAGCCTTAAGTATATTTTCACGCAGCGTGATTTGAATATGAGGCAGCGCCGATGGATGGAAACATTGAAGGACTTCAAGTTCGATGTTTCTTACCATCCGGGCAAGGCGAATCTTGTGGCAGATGCGTTAAGTCGCAAGAAGGCTATTGAGTTTGCGGCTTCACTGATGATAGCAGAGTGGGATATGTTGGAGTTCGTGCGTGATTTTGAGCAGAAGCTTACGGTGGTTGAGCCGTATGAGGTTATCGCACACATTCGTGTACAGCCCCTTATTGACGAGAGGATCGTTGCAGCTCAAGCAAATGATGAGCTTTTGGTGAAGATGAGGCAGCGGGTTGGTACAGATGAGAACTCCGACTGGAGTGTTAGTTCTGATGGGGGCCTACGTTTCCGTGGCCGGTTATGTGTTCCTGACATCCCTGACTTGAGACGTGAGGTTCTCGAGTTAGCCCATAGTTCTAAACTTGCGATGCATCCAGGTAGCACGAAGATGTATCAGGATATGAAGAGGTCTTATTGGTGGGACAATATGAAGGTCCAGATTGCTGAATTTGTTTCTCGTTGTCTCACGTGCCAGCAGGTCAAGGCAGAGCATCGCCGACCTCCTGGGTTGTTGCAGCCCATGCCCATAGCTGAATGGAAATGGGATTTCATCTCTATGGATTTTATTTCTGGGTTGCCGAGGACGAGGAAGGGATTTGACTCTATTTGGGTGATCGTCGATCGATTAACGAAGTCGGCGCATTTCTTACCGATCAGAGTCACTTACTCTGTAGACGAGTTGGCTAGGTTATATATCAAGGAGATAGTGCGTCTGCATGGAGTTCTCCTGGAGATTGTATCTGATAGAGACACGCGTTTTACATCTATCTTCTGGACTCGTATCCAGGAAGCGATGGGTGTGAAACTGAAGTTCAGCACCGCGTTTCATCCGCAAACAGATGGGCAGACGGAGCGCGTGAATCAAGTCTTGGAAGATATGTTGCGAGCTTGTGTTTTCGATTTCAAAGACAGTTGGGATGATTGTCTTCAGTATGCAGAGTTCGCGTATAATAATAGTTTTCAGGCGAGTATCGACATGGCTCCCTATGAGGCGTTGTATGGTCGCCCATGTAGAGCACCACATTGTTAGGCAGAAATTGGTGAGCGTAATTTGCTTGGTCCGGAGTTGGTGCAGGTGACTTCTGAGAAGGTCGACGTCATTCGACGTCGACTTCTGACAGCGCAAAGCAGGCAGAAGAGTTATGCTGATACGAGGCGTCGACTGCTTGAGTTTGAGGTGAGAGACCATGTTTTTCTGAAGGTCTCTCCTATGAAGGGAGTTCTGCGGTTCGGTAAGAAGGGAAAGCTGACGCCGAGATTTATTGGTCCATTTCAAGTTCTGGATCGAGTGGGAGTGGTAGCATATCGCCTTGCTTTGCCCACACCTCTTGCGGACGTGCATAACATATTTCATGTTTCTATGCTGAAGAAGTACGTTCCTGATCCTTCGCATATTATCAGTTGGGAGCAAGTGCAGTTGAGTGAGGATGCCACTTATGTACTGCGACCGACGCGTATTTTCGACAGGAAGGAGCAGGTATTGCATAACAAGGTTATCCCTCTTGTAAAGGTGCTATGGACGCATCATGGTGTGGAAGAGGCTACTTGGGAATCTGAAGCTGAGGTCAGAAAGACCTACCCTCTGATCCTTGAGGATTATACGAAGGTATGAATTTCGAGGACGAAATTTTCTTTAAGGGGGGTAGATTGTAACGTCCTTGGAATTTTTGTGCTAATCTTTCCTTAAGTAGTTGTTTTTGGGGTAATTAGCGCTATACTCGATTGCTTGTGAAATTCGCATCAATCACTTTAAATTGTATCTGCATGGTTCAAAACTTGTAGATTAGTTAGCGCTATGTTACTCTGAAATCTGGGATCCATCGCTAAATCCAGTTGTTCTGAAGAATTTTTGGAAGATTTGGATCGGACCTGGACCACACGTCGAAAGTCCGATGGCGATGATCTTAGGCTGTTGCGGTCACCGAGTTGGGCTTGACCATCACCTCGAAAATCAAGTCCATGTGATGTTCTGGGTCGATTTGATTGAGTTCGGAGTGAAGAGTGTGAGAACGGTTGGATATTTATTATGTTTTTATGAAATCTGAGTCGTGTCGCTTGCGCGACGATTTTAAGCTATCTGACCATTAGATTCTGACCCAATTTCACCCTCTGATCAGGGTAGGTGGCCCAGGCATATCCTAGTGCTTGTGGACCTGATCGAGATTCTGTGACCGTTGAATTGAGTGTGGTCCGCCACGGCTGATCTGAAGAGCCGGTCGGTACGAAAACTCAGCCTGACCTAGATTCTTGGTCAGTGAGCTTAAGTCCGACCTTTCGTGGTTATAGGCCCACCAGAAGTGCTTCGTTGGATCGTAAGAGGCGGGTTTTGGTTATAACCTAGGTATACCTTGTCCCTGGGGTTATTTCCATCAAAGTTAGGCCTATTTATAGTCCTTAAACCCTAGCCCTCTTTTCCATACGAATTTTCTCTAACCCTAGCTTGGAAAGGGAGTGGAAAAGAGAGAGAAAGTGAGAGAGATAAGTTGGTGAATCATCTTGGATTCTTCTTTGTTCTTCTTCATCTTTGAACCATCACTTTGAATCGTTATTCTGACGGTTCTGAGTTCATTTTGGGGTAAGTTAATCTAACCCTAATCTGTGTTAGAGCTTAGATTAGTCTTGGTGTTGTTGTATCTCATTTCTATCCTTGTTTTAGGGTATTCTTTCGCCGTTGACGAAGACAACTCGTCTAAATCAGCTCGGTGTTCTTTCCTTGCTTAAGGTGCGGACTTTAAGTGTATAGGTTATGGTTTTCAAGGCTTTCAACGCCAGTGAATGATTTATTCTTGTTATGGATGAGATTCTGCATGCCAAATGTTGTGTGTACGTTGCTTTCCTGTTATGCATGTGTTACATTGAGATTTGTGTATTCTATGTGTATGTATAAAGTACCGTATACGTATAAAATATGCACCTGTGGTTGCCATGATTATTTGTCATGTATGTATGCTAGATGCATGTATGACAACTCCTTGGTAAAAGGAATTGTCTAGATGCATGTGTTTCAACATACGTCATGTATGTTGTTCCATGTAGGCTAAGTGTTTGTAGAAATGCATGAATGATCTAAAGTGTAACTTATTACACTAATTGCGGGCGTTGAGAAGTGATTCTCAACACTCCTATTGATGCGCATGATTTCCTTTATGCAAGTTACATTCCATGTTATTTAAATTTTAAGCATTCCTATGCTTACATTTATGTTAAGTTGATATTCCTCAAGTGCTTATGTACCATGATTTAAGTTGTTGTTCCATTACTTTTTACATTCCATATGAATATCTGTTGTAGTGTAAGGTGTGTGGGACTATGCCTTAGTCTAAAAAATCGGTAATTGACCCTATGTTCGTGGCTGAGATTGCTTTCGCCACGTAGGATGTATTAGACGAACCCGAGTCGTATTAGAGTTGTCGGCAGTGGTTTGGCCACGCGGAGTGTTTGCGCACTCTATGTCGCTCAACTCAACGTGCGCTCGTGCTAGTCGAGTTCGTCAAGTAACCCGATTGTCCGATGTATGTTCACCATGTATGGACGCAACTGCTTGAATCTAGGGTACCGAACTTACCAATGAAACTTATTAACCATGGTACCTCAATCCGCTAAGACTCATGAGTTGGACATGGTGGTATGGGACACCGTGGTAGAGCTGTAGGCCTACGCTGGGGTGACGAGCCTCCCCGTAGTGACCAGTGAGCAACCAAACTCGTGAGCCGATTATGGTGGTATGGGACACTATATTCGTGCTGTCGGTCTACATTGATTGGTGACGAGCCCTTTGTAGTGACCTCGAGCATGCCTGGATACCGTATTGAGGTGATGAGCCTTAGTGTAGTAGCGAAGGTATGAAAGGCGTGCATTGATTGGTGATGAGCCCTTTGCTACGACCTCAAATATATGATCGTATGAGATATCTAGGATTAACGACCTTATAATGGATCACTGTTTGGATGGTGATATGAGGAAGGTATCTTAGCTTCCCAATCCTGCTGTGTGAAATGGACTAATAACAACTTGGTAATCATATCCATGCACCGCATTTGCATTTACTTTGTAGATGTGGCGCACTTTGAGGCGATGTCATGCGTAACGTAAGATGAAGACACTGAGGGTGTACGCGTGAGGGCACGCATCATTTTGCATACATCCTTGCATTAATAAAAGTACTTAGGATTTATTTAATTGTTCTGCTTTATCATTACTGTTTGATTGAACTGATAACATGTTAACCAGTGCCTTACTGTTCCACTGAGTTGATTACTCACTCCCACGTTCTGGGGCGGTGTTAAACACCCACCAGACTCTGTCTTAGGTTCTGATGTTGCAGATGTGGATGCGACGTCTGAGGCAGAGCGGGAGATGGATGATGATGAGGCTGCGTTCTCTTATATGCAGTTTTCAAACGGGTTCTAGCGAGCCTTGGTCTGATGCGCGGGATCTCTGGGATTATTTTGGAAATTTAAATGATGTAACTTGATACTTAAATTTTGTTAAGTAACACTTTCATGCGACCTGGTTTGTATATGTACTTCAGGGATTTACACTTGTACACATATAATTTTCTATAAGTCTTCCGCTTGCTTTATTCAGTTATCCCTGAATCATATCTGTGTTTTGGCTTAATCTATTCCATATTTTATGCACTAATACACTCAGCATACAACCATCATTAAATATGTTGCATAAGTGATGTTTTGGAACTCGGGAGCTGAGTTATGCTCGACCCCCGAATTTCAGGGGGTTACAGCTTATGCGCTCCATGTCGATTAATTCAGCGTGCGCTCGTGCCGATCGAACTTGTCAAATAACCTGATTGGCCTATTGTGTGTTTACCATATATGGACACTACTGCTTGAATCTAAGGTACCACTTACCAATGTAAAACCTGTTTCAACTATAGTACCATGATCCGCTAAGACTCATGAGCCGGGCATGATGGTATGAGATACCATGGTCGAGCTGTCGGCCTACGCTGGGGTGACGAGTCTCACCATAGTGACCACTGAGTAACCCAAACTCGTGAGACAAATACGGTGGTATGAGACACTATATTCAAGCTGTCAGCTTACGTTCAGGTGAAGAGTCTCCCGTAGTGACTTCGAGTATAAACACTTGAATTTGCCTATCCACTGCTTTCATTAGGGGTGATGCCCTTCAACTTGCCTATCGTATGTGATTAACTTGGAATGATGACCCTAGATGGATCTCCGTTTGGGGTTAGTGATATAAAGGGAGGTGCCTTAGCTTCCCAAATCTGCTGTATGAATAAGCCTAATTAAGTAGTTGGCTAACATGACCATGCACTGCATTGCATGTGCTTTAGAGATGAAGTGCATGTTTAGGGAGTTTATCATGCGTGAATGGTTGACGAAGTCGCTTGTGAGGGAGCTTCATCCGAGTGCATGCATCATTACAACATACCATCCCGACATTAACAAGAGTACTTATGATATGATTATTGTACTACTTTATCATTACTGCTTGACTGAATTGATAACATGTTAACCTTTGCCTTATAGTACCACTGAATTAATCACTCACTCCCACTCTAGGACGGTGTTTTAAAACACCAACCAGACTCTGTTGTAGATGCAGGTGATGACGGAGTCTATACATCTTAGATGGACTTCTTTGACGAGGATGAGGAATTCTCTTATGTACAGCTATCAGGCGGGTCTATGTAGACCATGCGCTGATCGACGGGATCACAGGGATTATATGGATTAGTCGGACATGTACATTTTGATATTTTGTAAATTTTAAAAAAAATACATGTTTATATTCAGCCCGGTATCATACTCATACTCCGGAGGTTGTGACACCCTCACGTACTTATATATATGTGTTTCAGTCTTTCTCTTGCTAAATTAAATTGTCTCTGGAGTATGATATGCTATTTTAGTATAATCCCCCTAATGTTTAATAGACTAACATGGATAACGTTTATAGATCATTATCTATGTTGCATAAGTGATGCGTTAGATATCGGGAGTTGAGATCGGCGTTACAAAATGTGGATGAGACTTTTACCTACAAAAATATTCGTAGGTAAAAAACGTGGATGAGACTTTTTCTTACAAAAGTTTTCGTAGGTAAAAGTCTCTCTCTCTCTCTCTCTCTCTTTTTAATGATATTCCAGCACAAAATTCCTGATATACACCTGTTACATTATATTTCATCATATTCTTCTTGATATACACCTGTTATATAATATATTTCATCATATTCATATTCACATCCATCTAAACCCAAACTACGTAAATCCATCCAAACATAAAGTACATTCATCCAAACATAAACTACATCCATCCAAACACAAACAATCTTATCCACATCACATTCATCAACGCATAAATACATATAAGTTTAACATCATTAATAAAATACAAAAAACTATTCATAGCCTATTTCCTGGTGGGGCTTACAAAATTCAGTGTGGTGAACACATCGCCGATTGTGCACACACACCTAGATCCTTACTCATGCCTTCATGGTAGATTCAAAATAGTTTCAACACAAGGTCATGAGTTCAAGTACCCATTGTGGCCATAAGCGACTCTGGTGTGTGAGTGTGTGTTAAAAGAAAAAGAAAGAAAGAAAATGCTGATTTATCTTTTGGGTTGAGCCTAATGGTACTTAGTGATTTCTCATCAGGTAGAAATTATTATTAGTTATTTTTAGAAAGGTGAGATTAGGCCACTTATAATTATATTAACATAATAAAATGTTGTACATATATTTAAGCAGACACCACAAAATAAACAATCTTATGGAAAAAAACAAATGAAAAGAGAGAGAGAGAACATATGAGAGGTGATCCTTATCTCCTTTGATGGATTCAAGCTGCATGTGCCCTACCCAACTTCCTATAAGGAGAAGTTATATGGGTCTTAGAATAATGTTGGTGACAAATCCACCTTGTCTATTAATATTATCATATTATGTTAGGACATGACTCTAAAAATGAGATAAATCCAAATCTCAAATAATCTATGTTATAAGAGATAATGGAGATGGAAATAGATGCATTGTGATGCTTGAGTTTGAGTATTCTTGCCAACAAAGCATGATTTTCTTGTTTGTTGCCATGTGATTGGGCTACATTATTATATACTACGCTTGATGCAACAATGCTAGCAACGTTAATGATGACTAGGACTTGCAGTCACAATGCAAGAAAACGAGAAATTTCTATTTGTATCAATGGTAAGCAGAGGATCTAGATTCGTGATGCTCATATGTCATCCAAATTGTTTATAAAGTCATTACCACTAAAATAAACTGAAAAAACACAAAAGTTTACTAATCCTAAACTCTTATATTCCAAAGAACGTTTGAAAGTAGGCGTTTAATCTCTATTCTTATTTGCCATGTGATTCACTTGAGTATGGATTTACTTCATTTTTAGGCACATGTCCTAATATAAGCTTATAACATTGAAAGACAATGAATTTCTCAAGAATATCAGAGTGAGCCCCACCGAGATTCCACCTTGGTGGGGAACACACGCAATTCGAATCCCCCTCTAACCACCTTCCATGCCTACAAAAGATGATAAAAATCATCATAATAAGAGACAACAGCTAATGTCCTAACAAGGTGTTCAATTGAAATCATACAGGAAATAGGCTATGAATAATCTACTTATATAAGGATAATTCTTTAAGATTGTATGTGGGCCCGTTCAATCGGGTTCGGGATCGGGTTTAGGTTTCGGTTTTCAAGTTTAGGTTAGGGAGTGGAGATTAGGATTAGGTGTAGGTTTAAGTATAGGGATTTGAGAATACATTTAGGTTTTAGGTTTAGGTTTAGGTTTAGGTTTTAGGTTATAGGTTTAGGTTTAGGTTATAGGTTTAGGTTAAGGTTAGGTTATAGGTTATAAGTTTAGGTTATAGGTTATAGGTTATAGGTTATAGGTTAAGGTTTAGGTTATAGGTTTTGGTTTAGGTTAAGGTTATAGGTTTAGGTTTAGGTTAAGGTTTAGGTTTAGGTTATAGGTTATAGGTTATAGGTTATAGATTATAGCTTTAGGGAATTGAGAATAAGTCAAGGTTTAGGTTTAGGAAATTGAGTTTAGGTTTGGGATCGGGTTTAGGTTTGGGTTTGCAAGTTTAGGTTTAGGTTTAGGTTAGGGAGGTGAGATTAGGATTAGGTGTAGGTTTAGGTTTAGGGATTTGAGAATACATTTATGTTTTAGGTTTAGTTTTAGGTTATAGGTTTAGGTTATAGGTTTAGGTTTAGGTTATAAGTGTAGGTTATAGGTTTAGGTTTCGGTTAGGTTATAGGTTAAGGTTTAGGGAATTGAGTTTAGGTTATAAGCTATAAGTTAAGGTTTAGGTTTTAGGTTAAGGTTTAGGTTTAGGTTAAGGTTTAGGTTTAGGTTATAGGTTTTTGAATTTGAGAATAGGTTTAGGTTATAAGTATATATTTAGGTTAATGTTATAGGTTATAGGTTTAGGTTTTACGTTTAGGTTAAAGTTACAGGTTTAGGTTATAAGTGTAGGTTATAAGTTTAGGTTTAGGTTAGGTTATAGGTTAAGGTTTAGGGAATTGAGAATAGGTTAAGGTTTAGGTTTAGGAAATCGGGTTTGGGTTCAGGTTCATGTTTAGGTTTGGGTTTAGGTTTGGGTTTTCAAGTTTAGGTTTTGGTTAAGGAGTTGAGATTAGGATTAGGTGTAGGTTTAGGTTTAGGGATTTGAGAATACATTTAGGTTTTAGGTTTAGGTTTAGGTTATAGGTTATAGGTTATAGGTTATAGGTTATAGGTTTAGGTTTAGGTTTAGGTTTAGGTTATAGCTTTAGGGAATTGAGAATAGGTTAAGGTTTAGGTTTAGGAAATCTGGTTTGGGTTCGGGATCGGGTTTAAGTTTGGGTTTTCAAGTTTAGGCTTAGGTTTAGGTTAGGGAGTTTCGATTAGGATTAGGTGTAGGTTTAGGTTTAGGGATTTAAGAATACATTTAGGTTTTAGGTTTTAGGTTATAGGTTTACGTTATAGGTTTAGGTTTAGGTTTTAGGTTTAGGTTAAGGTTAGCTTATAGGTTATAGGTTTTGGGATTTGATAATAGGTTTAGGTTTAGATTTAGGTTTTGGGGTAGATTTAAAGCTCAAGTGGACCTCAAAATGAATTGGGGCCACAAAAGTTTTCGATCAAGCTGATATTTGTGTTATTCCTTCTTCAGGTCTAGGTCTGTTTGAACTTACCAACATGTTGGATCTCAAATAACCACCATGGTGGGTCCCAGCAAGGAATCAACAGTCGGGGGCAATGTCCCCACCATGATGTTTAGTTTTAGGTGTAGGTTTAGGTTTAGGGTTATCCTAGGGTCTGTTCCAACAATTTCAAGCTAATACATAAACATGTCCTGTCCAAATGGCCAGGCCACTCCAATGCTGTCCATAAGAAATGGACAACTTTATCATGGTCATAACAGTAGTTCTTACCTTCTACGGATCCTCGCTCAACATCCGGATAGCTTCGACGCACATCCAGGTCTGCTCCATCAATTTCGAGCAAATACATAAACACGGCCTATCCAAATGGTCAGGCCACTCTAATGCTGTCCATAGGAAATGGACAACTTCATCATGGTCATAAGAGCGGTTCCACCTTCCAGGGACCCCCGCTCAACATCCGGATAGCTCCGACGTAAATCCAGGTCTGCTCCATCAATTTCGAGCTAATACATTTAAAAACAACATAAAAGGTAAGTAAAGCAAGAAACATCCATATGAAGATATTGAGGGGAATTACTAGTGTATCTATATTCCTTCTATGTACTAGGTTGATTTTGAGTTGATTATGACTAAGATGTTGATATTACATTATATGTGATGAGGGTTGCATTACTAGTGTATCTATATTCCTTCTATGTACTAGGTTGATTTTGAGTTGTTACTTAAATGATAAAACTTGATATCAGTTCACTATTGGGATGGATGCCTTAAGGCATGTCATTATTTGTTCATATTGCATCCTCTATGATACACATGAAACATAAGCAAATAGGCACTCTCACACTTCCAATAATCAAACATGCATTACATGCCCAAACGGCAAACATTAGAACAAAAATAAAATAAAAAAGCCTAAGATGAACTTCGATATGGAACTGCATGGAGTGGTGTAGTATATAAAGTATGTACACACAAAGGCATGTTATAGTGATGATACCATAAAAGGCAGAACATTAAACATTTGTAGAGGAACCCAAGTTCATTCAATAGATCTCAGAAAATGAATCATAGCTAGAGAGTTTCCAAATGTGCTAAAAAATAAATCAGGTTTTGAACAAAACAAAAAAAAAGAAAAGAAAATATGAAACAAGAGAGACTAGGCAAAAAGGAGGAAAAAAATGAAAGCAAAGCATGAGTGGGTCAGCAGAACCAATACTTATTTATAAGAAACTTAATAGCAAGTAGCATTTGATGGAAGATTTTTATTTCATTCCTCCTCACAATCTTAGGCAGTGACAAGTTTCATTAGCATTGCCTTCCCACACAGTAGAAAACTATGGAAAGTTTGTCTTCAAAATTTAGTTAAATTTACACAAATGGAAATGGTGGCTCTTTAAGATACTAACTCTTCTAACAAATAAATCCAATACATATAATTATAGCAGAATAAAGAAGGGGCTTTTTTGAAGGTGTTGCGCATTAGCGCCTTTGACTTAAGTCATAATTGTTTTTACCAATGATGTTTTTGACACAAGGTTATGTGGACTTCTTGAAAATGGATTTTAGTGTGATCATTAATGTGCAGATGGACTTGTTTGTAAAGATGCAACATGCATTATAAGTTCTTGCCTCAATTGTTTATCTTTACAAATATCACATTCTATACATTCAAAAAGAATCATTTTACTGAAAAATTTTAGTAGATAACAAAGATAGCTGCAACTTACAGTTAATATATTGGAAATGCATATCCTACAATCATATCCCATAAAAAAAAGAATAGATTTATTTAGATCATCAATGTATCAAAAGCTAGAAACAATAGCTGATTTCTACTTTCGAGAGAAGTTTGCAACAAAAGATCCCAGAATGAGGGACATACTCATGTACAAAGTTAACCCAATTTGCTCTTGCAAATAGATCTGAGTTCAATACCTTCAAATGAAAATCATTATTTGAGGAATTGTAATTTTCATTATTGTGGAGAAAAAGGGTCAGAATTCATCATATATATAAATAAATAAATAATCCTTCATCGACCACCATATCGATCATCATATATATAAAACTTGAATTTTCTACTAGGATTTGAGCCAATAGCTACCGAACAGTACACATCCAATGTCAAAAGCTTTAATGACATATCATAAGGTATTTGAATTGGATCTTGCTTGCTCACTCAAGGCTCATTGTCATGATAAAAGCTATGGGAATGCAACTTTCCAGAATCACAGAGAAGTTGTAATCTAAAATCAGAAATTGAGAATTTCGATCCCCAAATCAAAAAATTAGGGATCTCCATCCCCAAATCAGGAATTGGGATTTCAATGCCCAAATTCGATGCTTAGGGATTTCGATCCCCAAAAATTTAGTATTAGGGATTTTCTAAATTGGCATACCATGGGAATAACGATTTCAACTATTGAAACCTTTTTAAAGACTACAGTGATATTTATTTGTCATTCACCTTGATTCAGATTGAAGGGGATGAGGGTGGGGCATATAGGAGTCCATGGCCTAAAAAATGACACAACACAATGAAAAAGAAGCTCACCCATTTGAAGATTGTGCTTCGATGGAAGATGACGCTTGATGGAAGATGATGCTGGATGAAAGAGGGAGAAGAGGCAATGGTGCTCGAAGATGAATTTGGAAGATGGAAATGGTGCTCGACGGATATCCTCTTTTGGATATGATACAAACTTGAAATCTGAATTCTATGAGTTTTCCATTATTTATAACACAAGCTATATTAATAGTCGTACATGCATGGGACCATTTTCTAGATGGTTAAGATTATATTATATAATAAAATTATAAATATTTACCATCTACAACTAGACCGATTATTTGGATGGTCTGGATAACTCTAAATCTTTGCCACTATTGTTATGAATGAGTCACGATTATTTTAAATCAAATAAAAAACTCACATTCTTTCACTCTCACCTAAAAAGGGTACTTGAGCTTTGGATCTGGTATGGCTCTGTGGGCCCCACCATGATGTGTGTCAAACATCTACCCCATCAGTTAGATGCACCATTACATGGTGGGCCCAGGGATTAAAAATCAAATCAATATGTGAGTTGCGTGGGCCACACCACATACAAAAGTTGAGAGGGGTTACCCTCCATTAAAACATTCATAATTATTTTTTGGGCCCACAAAGATGTGGTTCACAAATCTAGTCCATCCATTATGTGTTTGCCACTTAGATGAGGGGTCATACCAAGTTTCAGACGCATCCAAATTTCAGGTGGGGCCCCACCATGTGCTTTTATATGTTTTAGGCATGTCTTCACATGATTTTAGATGGTATGGCCCACTAGAGTTCCATATACGGCTGATTTTTAGGATATCCCATAATTTAAAGGGGACCCATCAAATGCACGGTGTTGATGTTTGATACACGTCATGGTGGGGTCCACACAGCTCGACCTCATGGGGAGTTCCCATGAGCTTGACATATAGAACCTTTTCCATATATATATATATTATATTAATAATATATATATATATATATATATATATATATAATATTTAAAAAAATATAAAAACCTATGATGTATTTGTTATATCCACACCATCCATCCATTTTGAGATATCATTTTAAGTCATGAGCCAAAGAATGAGACAAATAAAAATCTGTAGAGGACCCCGCCACAGAAAACAATGGGGAGGGTGATTCCCATCGTTGAAACTATCATAAGGCCTATCATAATGTTTATTTGAAATCCAACTAGTTCAAAAGTTTTAAAAAAAAGCATGAAATAAGGGACTACATATCAGCTTGATCAAAAACTTTTGTGGTCTTTAGAAGTTTTTAATGGTGGGCATCACTGTCTCACTATTTTCTGTGCTAGGGTCCACTAGAGCTTTGGATTTAACTCTTCTTTGGACATTGCCCTAAAATGATCTCTCCAAATGGATGAAAGGTGTGGATATAAAACATACATCATGGTGGGGCCCAAAAATGAGAGGTATATAAATCTCAGGTAGACCACACCACACAAAAACAATAGTGATTGGATATCCATCATTAAAATCCTCCTAAGGCCCACTGTACTGTTTATTTGACATCTAATATGTTGATTAGGTCATATAGGGTTGGATGAAGGGGAAAAACAAAAATCAGCT
Organism: Magnolia sinica; assembly: GCF_029962835.1. NCBI lineage: Eukaryota > Viridiplantae > Streptophyta > Magnoliopsida > Magnoliales > Magnoliaceae > Magnolia > Magnolia sinica. The sequence goes on from NC_080580.1 coordinate 68,001,788, forward strand.
TGATCCAAAACTTTTATGGCCCCAAAATGTTTTTTAATGGTTGACGCTCATTCAACACTGTTTCCTGGAATGTGGTCCACTTAAGATTTGGATATATCTCATTTTTGGTCTCATACCATAAGATGATCTTTAAAAATAGATAGACGACATGGATTAAACACATACATCATGGGAGGGCTCACAGAGCACCAACCACCAGCCATTGGATGGTGTTAGGGGGAGTAGCCAATCCGTTCCCCTTATTTGTGGTGTGGTCCATTTAATATTTGGATATGATTCATTTTTTGGATAATTCTCTAAAATTATCTCGAAAAATGAATCAACGGTGTGGGTTGATCCCAAATTTTTGGTAAATCCAAAACTCAAGTGTACCATGCCATGCGAAACAGTGTGGAATAATGATTTCCACCATTGATACCTTCCTTGGGCCCGCGGTAATGTTTATTTGACATCCAACATGTTCATAATATCAAAAAGATATAAATGAAGAGAAAACACAAACATCAGCTTGATCCAAAACTTCTATGAATGATATTTTTAATGGTAGACGTTCAATCCCTACTTTGTAGTCCACTTACGCTTTGGACCCGCCCCATTTTTTGGTTAATATCTTAAAATGATTCGAGAAAAGCATTGAGCGGTATGGAGAAAGTCAATCCATAACTTGGTGGGCCAAGAGCTTAAAAATAAAGTCAATTTATGACTTGGGTGGGCCACACCACATAATATAATGGAGAGGGGTTTCCTTAAAGCATTCATAGAAGTATATTGGGTCTGCCTAAATGTGATTCACATATCTAACCCACTCATATGTGTGTCCCACTTGGATGAGGGTTCAGACCAATTTTCAGCCGCATCCAAAATTCATGTGGGCCGCACCAAGTGCTTTTATATTTTTTAGGACATCTTCACATAGTTTTAGATGGTATGGCCCACTTGAGTTTCATATATAGATGATTTTTGAGATATCTCATAACCTAAAGGGGACACATCAAATCCACGGTGTTGATGTTCGACACACATCATGATGGGCCCCACAAAACTTACTAACATCAATTCTTAGGTTCTCACGAGGTCAGTAAGTTGGGTCACAATTTTGACCAGAATATTTGGCCCATTTTACATGTCTGGTTCATTCACTCTATTTTACTAATCAATACTCTCAATTTAACTAGTTACTCGCCTCAACCAGGCTACATATGTGAAAGATATTGGGCATACAAGATTGATCAACAATTTCAGTGAAATTTGATTTAAACATATGAAGTTATTTACTCTTCAATCTGAACTGATTAGATTGTCCAAAAATGATTAAAGGTTCAATTAGTGGATGTGCTTAATAATTTAGTAATTTTATTTTTCACAAGTAAATTTCAATTTCCATTTAAAAATAATATTTTCTTTTCAAAATGTATATTTTTTTTTCTCTTTTAACAAAATATCATTTTTATTATAAAATATTTCAAAAAAAATTTAAAATACAAATTCTGAATTTTTATTTTCAAAATCTCAAAAATTTTCTCTTATTTTAATTTTTTCTTAAAAATTTCAAAATACCAATTTTTTTTCTTCAAAAGCATTATTTTGTTCTTAAAATTTTTCTCAAACATGTGATATTCTTTTCAATATTCTTTTTCATGTGATATTACAAATCATTTAAATATTACCTTTTAATTATATATATATATATATATATATATATATATATAAATTTTCACTCATATGATATAAAAAATAAATATATATACAAACATACTACCTTTATCGATGGTTTTTGATCGTCGGTAAAAACCATTACCGACGGTTTTCATCCGTCCGGAAAAAATGCTTTTACCGATGAAATACTATTTCATTAGTAAAAATATTATTTCCAACGGCTGTGGTTCATCAGTAAAACTCTTACCACCAAACTTTTCAAGGTAGAGGGAAAATTTTCAAAGTTAAAATTATATCATTATTCTTGACGAATGTTTTACCGATGAAATTGTTTTCGTCGGTAAAAACATTATTCACGACAGCTTTGGTCCGTTGATAAAACTCTTGCCGCGAAACTTTTAAGGCAGCGGGAAAATTTCCATAGTTAAAAACTATATCATTATTCCTGACGAAAATGTTCGTCAGCAAAACATTATTCCTGACGGTTTTAGTTCATCGGTAAAACTCAGGGCGAAAATTTTCTAATTGAAAAATATATTAGTTTTACTGACGAAAATTTTTGTCAGTAAAAACATTATTCCCGACAGTTTTAGTTCGTTGGTAAAACTCAGCGCGAAAATTGTGTGAAAAATATAACAGTTTTACCGACGAAAATTTTCACCGGTAAAAACATTATTCCCGACAGTTTTAATTTCTCGATAAAACTCAGTGCGAAAATTTTCTATGTGAAAAATATAACAGTTTTACTGACAAAAATTTTCGTCAGTAAAAACATTATTCCTGATGGTTCTGATCGTCGGTAAAACTTAGCACAAAAATTTTCGAAGTGAAAAATATAACAGTTTTACCGACAAAAATTTTTGTCAGTAAAAGTGGTTTTATGCTTTTTACCGACGAAACTTATCGTTGGTAAAACTCTAACCGCAAAGTTTTCAAAAAAGCACGAAATTTTTCTATCTTAAAATTTATAACTCTTACCGATGAAACTTTTCGTCAGTAAAAGTGGTTTTGTGATTTTTACCGACGAAAATTTTCATTCTTAAAAATTATAATTGTTTTACCGATGAAAATTTTCATCGGTAAAAACATTATTATCGACGAAAAAAAATTTTGTCGGTAAAATTACTTTTTTACCGATGAAATTTTTTCATTGGTAAAAGCGTTGTTTCTTGTAGTGTACTGAATAGTATAGATTAATGGGTATGATTGTTTAAGTGTCTGAACCACTACAAGCACTATAAATTTGCTCTGAAAGCACTGAAGCATTTCTCTTTACATGTATTTCTACTTGTTAATGCCAAAATATAGGTGAACAAGTGTTGATTGGTTCTGAGAATGAGTTCACCGATATACCTGCTAATACCACATGAAAATGACAGCAGGTGAGTAATCGTATACCCTCCCATGCCTAAGTCAGACAAGTAAGTTTTGGGTTGGAAAAGACTTTGATCTAGGGTTTTGTTCCTTACCTCCCCTCAATTGAGTGGGAGTACTTATAAGGTATCTTGGGTAGTGTTGAGATTGCATATCTTGTAGGATTCATAAAATATGCTGGAAGATCTTATTTGGATATGGATCTCCTTTCAGATCTATCGCTGACCCGACCCTGGTCGGCGTGATCTTCGAATACATCGAATCCGATCTCTTGATTCGGGGCAGGATATACTCCGAGATCTCGGCCTTTCCCTGGTGGTGGTCGATCTACTCAACTCGGAAAATGACCTTTGCAATCAAGATTTGTCTTCAAGGAGCTCAACTCAGAGTTGATTTGGGGCCGATGTAACGCCCCGAATTTTGAGGGTCAAGCAAAACTCAACTCCCAAGATCCAACACATCACTTATACAACATAGATAATAATGTTTAAATGTTGTCCATGTTAGTGCATTAAACATGAGGGGGATTATACTAAAACAACATATCATACTCCAAAGACAATTTAGTTTAGCAAGTAGAAGACTGAAACACACACACACACACACACATATATACATATAAGTACGTGAGGGTGTTGCAACCTTCAGAGTATGAGTATGATACCGGGCAGAATATAAACATGTATTGTTTCAAAATTTATAAAATTTCAAAATGTACATGTCAGACTAATCCATATAATCCCTGTGATCCTGTCGATCAGCACATGGTCTACATAGACCCGCCTGATAGTTGTACATAGGAAAAATCCTCCTCGTCAAAGAAGTCCATCTCAGATGTATAGACTCCGTCACCACCTGTATCTACAACAGAGTCTGGTTAGTGTTTGAAAACACCGTCCCAGAGTGGGAGTGAGTGATCAACTCAGTGGTACTATAAGGCAAAGGTTAAGATGTTATCAATTCAATCAAGCAGTAATGATAAGCAGTACGAAAATCATATCCTAAGTACTCTTGTTAATGTAGGGATGGTATGCTGTAATGATGCATGCACTCGCACGAAGCTCCCTCATAAGCGACTCCGTCAACCATTAGCGCATGACAAACTCCCTAAACGTGCCCTTCATCGCCAAAGCACATGCAGTGCGGTGCATGGTCATGTTAGCCAAGTACTTAATTAGGCTTATTCATACAACATGTTTGGGAAGTTAACGTACCTCCCTTTATATCACTAACCCCAAACGGAGATCCATCTAGGGTCGTCAATTCTAGTTAATTACATACGATAGGCAAGTTATAGGGCATCACCCCTAATGAAAGCAGTGGATAGGCAAATTCAAGAGTTTATAGTCGAGGTCACTACGGGGAGGCTCGTCACCTCAGCATAGGCCGACAGCTCGAATACAGTGTGTCATACCACTGTATTCGGCTCACGAGTTTTGGGTTGCTCACTGGTCGCTATGGGGAGGCTTGTCACCCCAGCGTAGGCCGGCAAGTTGACCACGGTGTCCCATACCACCATGCCCGGCTCATGAGTCTTAGCGGATCATGGTACCATGGTTGAATTGGGTCTTTTCATTGGAAGGTGATACCTTAGATTTAAGTAGGGATGTCCATACATGGTAAATACATAATAGGCCAATCGATTTTGTTAGATAAGTTTGGTTGGTACGAGCACACGCTGAATTAATTGACATGGAGCGCATAAGCACTTCACGTGGCCTAACCACTGTCGACAATCGTCGTATGACCCGGATTCACTGTACGTATAGAATGTGGCGAGACTAATTCCACCACTCAAATAGGAATTATTACTAATTGCCTAGGCCAGGTTATGACCCCAATCTTATACAAGTGCAATAGGCAGACACATGTGATAATCGTATGAACATTTAACGAACAATCCAAGTACAAAACTCATTTGAGCATTTTGTCAACACATTGAACATGTTACCAAATATTTATATTTCATCTAAAAATTACGTAATCGAAATTATGATTACATGAATGAAGCTATATATATAGATAAGGTAATTGAGAATCCTATCTCAATACTCTCATTAAATACAAATCATCAACCATTTCTCATTCAGACATTTTATCAAAAACTTAGACTGCACATTACTAAATACATAGACTAGATTAGTTACAACATGAACTATAAGAATTCATTACAGAACATCAGTTATAAAGCATACAATAAACATGGATCTTAGATTAGAAAGCATGGCAAGCAGAAATCACAATTTCATATTCATTTAAACATTTCAATAAACACATGGAATGCATCTTATATTCAACATAGTTCGCACATATATAATTTATCGAAAATGTCGTAACTAACATCATATGGCAGCAATCAAGTCAGACATAAATCATTGCTGACATTGAAAGCCTTGAAACCCATAACCTAAATGTTTATAGTCCGCACCTTCCTCGTTTTGAACGTGGTTCAGATCCTACATTCCCGAATATAGAACAACGGGTACCTAAATCATGAAATAGGTTAACTATTTCATCGATTACTCTATTTAGATTCCTAAATCAAGATTAGGATTAGAATTTCTTACCCAAATCGTAGTTGAAATGATTCGCGTAGCAATGGTGGGGAGGTGAATCAACACGTGGAGTAGTGGGAGTGAATCCCGACAATGATCTCCCGAACTCTCTCTCTTCTCCTCACTCTTTCCTCTTCTTTTCTCTCTTCTCCTCTCCTAGGGTTAGAGAAATTCGTATGGAATGACAATGTGGTAGTTTAAGGGAATTATATAGGCCTAAAACTGACGTCAATGGCCCCAGGGCCATCGTATACTTAGGTTATAACCAAAGGGTGTCTGTTTTGGGCAAACGGGACACATTTGGAGGTCCATTACTTGTCTATGTCATAGAGTAAGTTCCCTGACAATGGATTTTGGCCAGGATGCGATTTCAACGCGTTTGGATAGGTCGATCAGCCGTGACGGACCTGTATCAGATCAATGGTCATTATCACTCGATCAGGGCTACAAGTATACCAATATGTGCAGGAAAATTTCCCTGATCCCTAGGTGAAGTTCGGTCAGAAACTGACAGTTTGAAATCTTTAATTTCGCCCGCAAACCAATGGCCCAATTTACTTAAGTTCTGGTTCATTTTCTAAAGATATCATGTTTCTCATACACTTTGCTCAGGGCTTAAGTTGTGGATTTCTGGATACTATTTGAGCTCCCCGCAATGGTTGTTAAGCCTAATAAGACAGTCATAAACATATAGTTTTGTGGTTATCGAACTTTCGACGCGCGGTCCTGGTTCGATATAGAGTTTCAATGTGCTCCCGAGAGCAACCGGCTTTTGGGATTTCTCCTAAGTTTTTAAGTAGTGTTAAGTTAGTGATTTTAACGAGTTTGGGTCTTGCCATTTGTATAGATAGTGGTTCAAGCTATTTCGTCTCTGAAATTAGTACCTTTTCATACTCCTCGAGGATCTGAGGGTAGTTCTTAAGGACTTTGGCTTCCATTTCTCAGGTAGCCTCTTCCTCAGTATGGTGAGTCCACAATACTTTCATAAGTGGGATAACTTTGCTGCACAACACTTGTTCCTTCCTATCTAGAATACATGTTGGTCGAAGTACATAGGTAGCATCTTCACTTAGCTGTACTTGCTCCCATTTGATAATATGAGAAGGGTCAGGAACATATTTCTTCAGCATCGATATGTGAAATACGTTGTGCACACTTGCGAGTGGTGTGGGTAAGGTGAGACAACATGCTACCACACCCACTCGATCTAGAATTTGGAATGGGCCAATGAATCTCGGCGTAAGCTTCCCTTTGTTGCTAAAATGGAGTACTCCCTTCATGGGGGAAACCTTAAGAAACACATGGTCCCCAACTTCGAATTTCAACTGCTTCTGTCGTGTATTGGCATAAGTCTTCTGTTTGTTCTGGGTTGCAAGAAGTCGACGCCTGATAATATCAATCTTTTCTGAGGTCGCCTAAACCAAATCTGGGCCAATTAGGCTCTTTTCGCCAACTTTCGCCCAACAATATGGTGCTTGACATTGGCGCCCATACAATACTTCATAGGGAGCCATGCCAATGCTCGCTTGGAAGCTATTTTTATAAGCAAACTCAGCATAAGGGGAAGGTAGTCATCCCAACTATCCTTGAAATCAAGCACACACGCCTGCAATATATCTTCTAATATTTGATTTACCTGTTCCATCTGGCCATCGGTCTATGGGTGGAATGCGGTATTGAACTTCAGTTTCACTCCCATTGCTTCCTGGATTCGAGTCCAGAAAATGGACGTGAATCGCATGTCTCTGTCTGACATAATCTCCATAGAAACTCCATGCAGCCGTACAATCTCCTTAATGTACAGCTTGGTCAAATCATCTGTTGAGTTTGAAACTCTAATCGAGAGGAAATGAGCCAATTTCATCAATTAGTTTACAATTACCCAAATGGAGTCATGCCCCTTTCTCGTCTTCGATAATCCGAAAATGAAATCCATAGATATGAAATCCCATTTCCATTCAACTATAGGCATGGGCTAAAGTAAACTAGGGGGTTGACGATGCTCAGCCTTGACTTACTGGCACGTGAGGCAACAGGACACGAAGTTTGCTATCTGGGCCTTCATGTTGTCCTACCAGTACAAACACTTCAAATCATGATACATCTTTGTACTATCGGGATGCATTGCCAATTTTGAATTGTGAGTGGCTTCTACGACTTCCCTTCTCAAGTCATGGAGATTTGGGACGCATAGGCGGCACGGTATCTCAAACTTCCATCTAAGCCAATCCTCCATTCAGATTCTTCACTATCACTTGCTTGCTCTCTCATTTTCACCAACAGCTCATCTTCTTTCTGTGCCGCAATGATTCGGTCATTAATAAGCAGTTGTATATGGAGGTGTATGACGCTCTCGAACGGCTCCTCTACTGTAAGCTTTTGTTTGAAGTCTCGCACAAACTCTACCATATTCTACTCTTTTATCATCAGTAGAGCTGCAAATTCTATTGTCTTCTTGTGGCTCAATGCATTGGCCATAAGGTTGGCCTTGCCAGATGGTAGGAGACCTCAAACTTGAAGTCTTTCAAGGTTTCCATCCAACGACGCTGCCTCATATTCAGGTCTCTCTGTGTGAAGATGTACCTGAGGCTCTTGTGGTAGTAAAAGAGCTCGAACTCCTCTCTGTAGAGGCAATGTCTCCAGAGCTTTAATGCGAAAATGACCACCATTAATTCCAAGTCAAACGTGGGTAGTTTTCCTCGTGTTTCCTCAATTGTCGCAATGCATAAGCAATCACTCTTTCCTTTTGCATAAGAACACAACCCAAACCACCATGAAATGCGTCAGTGTATATAGTATATCTAACACTTTGTTCTGAAAATACTAACATGGGTGTGGATGTCAGCTTGTCCTTCAATTCCTGAAAGGCTGCTTCTGCTTTCTCGTTCCAGGCAAACTTAAGATCTTTTCGAATGAGTTGAGACAGTGGTCATGCTATCTTGGAAAAGTCCTTAATAAATCAACGATAATAGCCTGAAAGGCCGAGGAAACTCCTCACTTCAGTAACTGAACTGGGCTGCTCCCAGTCTTGTACTGCGGTCACCTTAGGGAGGTCGATGGCAATACCTTCCTTGGACACCATGTGTCCCAGAAACTTGACTTCTTCCTTCCAGAAGTCACACTTCTGGTATTGAGCAAACAACTGATTCTTCCCGAGAGTATCGAAGACTACTCGCAGGTGCTCTTCGTGATCCTTTCAGCTCTTGGAGTATATTAATATGTCATCTATAAATACAATGACGAACCAGTACATATACGGTCGAAACACCTGGTTCATGAGGTCCATGAACACGGTCGGTGCATTTGTAAGTCCAAACAACATCACGAGAAACTTATAGTGCCCAAAACTGGTTATGAATATTGTTTTTTGCATATCTTCACCTTAACGTGTAACTAATAATACCCTAACTGCAGGTCAATCTTAGAGAAATATTGTGCCCCTTTCAACTGGTTGAACATGTTATCTATCTTGGGTATAGGGTACTTGTTCTTGACCGTGACGTGCTGCGATAATCAATACACAACTGCAGCGATCCGTTCTTCTTCTTTACAAATAATACAGGTGCTCCCCAAGGAGATATGCTAGGCCATATAAAACCTAATTCCAACAGTTCATCTATTTGTCTCCTCAATTCCTCCATTTCACATGGAGGCAAGCGGTATGTTGGTATGGAAATGGGCATCACACCAGGCACAAGGTCGATAGTAAAGTCAATCTCACGCTGAGGAGGTAGTCTAGGTATTGTTTTGAACATGTCTGTGAAATCTTGGACTATAGGGGTGTCCCCAAGTGTTGGACCATCAACATTTTCCAACAAGGAAGTGTAACAACTAAAGTGGTAGGGCTAACTGACCTGAATTGAGAAAGTGAAGGTCATGCCCTCAAGTTCACAGGCTGTCACCAATCTAGTATCATAGTCGATCTCTACCTTCATTTCAGTGAGCCAATCCATGCCGAGGATGATCTCGTAATGATGCAGTGGGGTGACAATCAGGTCAATGCGCACTATTCTGCTTCCTAAGTCTATCGGGCAATCTTTACAAAACTTAGTGGCGTCGGAGAAAGGACTCTCACCCCAACCATAGGAGTAGTGCTCAACCCTAATCGCTTGACTATAGAGCATGATATTTTTGAAATAGTGGACCCGGTGTCCACTAATAGAAATACAGGTGTACCTTGAATGTGGGCAGTGACTTCAAAGGCTAAGGGCACTACAGTTGTTGTCTCAGATGCTCCAGCTGCTAGTGCATGTATATGTGCCTATTGAGGACAATTTGGTTGTGTTGTCATAGGTTGTTAAGGCGGCCTATTTCAGGATATGGGAGGTCGGTTGTACGGCTGTACTTACAGTGCCGATCGTAGAGGTGGAGACGAAATAACTTGTGATAGTTGGCGGTTGATCTTCTGAGGAGGCATAAAGTCATTGTCCGTTATCTTAGTAAATTAAAAGGGCTTGTTATGGCCCATCTTCTTACAGTAGGTGCACGGAAGGTCTGATCGCCTTTGCTGGGTCGGTGGTGCCATAAGCCTGGGAGGTGAATCTACATGTGGCCTTTTGCCTAAAAATGGTCGATTTGGTAATTCAAGTCGAGGCCTTGGGCCATGGACATACATGTCTGGGATAGTCTCTTGCCATCCTGCTCAGCTCGCAGAGACATGTTCACTAGCTCAGCATAGTTGGGAATGCTAGCACAACACATCTTCATACGGATGTCGGGCCGCAGACCCTCAGAAAATTGCCGCATTCTCATCGGCTCGTCAGCTAGGATCAAGGGAGCATATCTGGCCAGCTCCGTAAAGTGGTTCTCATACTTAGCTATTGTCATCCCCCCTTGTCGAAGGCAGAGAAATTCACCCTCCTTTTCATTATGGTAAGTGTGAGGGAAATACTTTTCATGGAAATGGGTTTCTAACGCATCCTACATCCACACGTATCTTACGGGAACGATTCGTAGGATGTTGTCCCACCAAAGACTATCTTTCTTCTCAAACATATAAGTAACCAGCTCAACTTGCTCTACCTCAGTACAGTGCAATGGCTTTATCATCTTGGATATACGATCTAACCAATATTCTGCCTCCTCGAATCGGTGTGTACCCACAAATGTAGGAGGGTGGAAACGCTAAAAGCATTCGAACAAGCCACTTGTGTTCGTAGTTCTAGTAGGATGCATAGGTGGCATAGGCAGGACCAGTTCATGTTTTGGGCAATGGCCCCCGCAATAGTGGTCTAAACTTGTTGTTGTTGCTGCATTTGGAGCATCATCTACTCCAACCTATCAAGGAGACGAGCTGCCTGAGGTATGTGTGGCGTCGATGTAGACGCATGGTTCTGTTCTGGAACCGGTGGTGTACAAGGTGTTGGCCCATTGGTGGGGCCGGTGGCCGGCTATGAATCCGGCATAGTCTCAATATCCGGGCCTAAGCTGGGGTCCGTATGGCTATTACTCAGGGGAGGTGCCCCGTCAATCGATCTGCTAAGTGTGATACGTACAATGCTCCGAGTGTTTTTAGGAGGTATTCCCTATATACAACATAGGGTGTAACATGTGTGAGATTTTAGAACAACATTACTTAATTTTCCAAATACTTCACACATTCCATAACAAAGGAAGTTCCATGCATTCCATTTAGCCAAAATTATCACAATACATGAGATGTAGTATTACATGAGTCATGACAGAGAATGCATGTAAGCTAACCTAACAGAAGCTTTAAACACTAAGCACACCAACATCTAACTGAGCCTACCAAGGCTATCATAAAGAAAAATAAGAAACAAGGAAAACCATAAGACAACTACAACACAGGACTGGTCGGCTGACTCTGGTGAAGGTGGAGGTGCACTCTTATCCTGCATACAACACATGAGGGCCTTCAAGGTGTAAGATGTTTTCTTGAATTTCTATTTCAGATAGGCCTGATTCTCCTCAATCCTAGGCATGTGGGCTTCCAAGGCGGCCCGATCATGGCAGTTGTCATGAGTAGTAGTAGGAGGCTCCCTATTTGAGTCTTGGGCCTCCTCTTCTTCTTCTTGCTCTTCCTCCTCATTGCCTTCCTCATCCTTAGTGCCTTCTCCCTCTCCACTTCCTTCCTCCTCAATTTCTTCCCCGTCTTACCTTTCATCTTCCTCTTCACATTTATCTTCTATTTCATCCCCATACTCATCGAGTCGGGCTTGATGTTGCCTAGAGCCAATTCCTATGTTATTGAGTGTAGTGTCATCAATGAAGTGGATCGGTGCAAGCTCATCCATATTAAGTCTGAAGCTAAAATTACGGGTAATCTTGCAAATAAGTCAGCCGAATAAGAGTGAGGCATCTCCCTTAGTAGAACGTACGGTCCTGATTATCTGTGTCAGGGCAAAAGTAGGCAGACACAGCTTGTCTCCCTGTCCAACTCTATATAGGAAGTCCACCATCAGTCGAGTGCATTCCATACGATTGCTCCACCTAGGATACGCATTGTACGTGCATATGTGGTGGAGTAGGTGAAAGTCTGCCATCATCTTGGTCGATGGGAGGCTATTGCCTCGCCTCTAATGAGCTAGTCGGCCACAAAGAAACCGCGTGCGGTGATCTCTCTTTTGCACACTAGTGTGACGAGATGCACTAGCATGTACCACCCCACGCTTAATTCCTATAATACGAGTCATCACATTTACATCGACTATGGCTTCCTGCCTCCCCATGAGAATAGTAAACTGAAGCAGCTCCCATAGTGTATTCCGTATGTAGGCATAAAAGGCTCGGACAGTGCCTTCACTTGCATGAGACTTGCCTTCAAATATGGGACCCCACTCGGACTTCAACAGGAGGTCCATCATTGGATATAGCCCAAATAACCTTTCATTAACATGTGGTTCAAATACCACTTTGCGGTTACAAAACTTACCAAGTCTAATGCCCACCGATAGTGATCTTTCGAGCCAGATTTGGGGATTGAGGGCTTGTTTTGTTCTTCACTCTTGCTCAGCGCTCGTAGTAGCCATAATGCTTACTTGCTTCCTCGAGCAAGTTGGACGTCTCGGCCAGGCCTCATCCGAGGCCACTCTTCTCTTTCCTATAAGGAAAAGGAGCATTGAGATGGAAAAGATAGCGGTGACAAGCTTAAAAAGAGACATGGAGTTGGAAAAGCTTAAGAATGAGGTGGATTCATGGGTTTAGAAGGTTATGAGACACAAAAGATGAGTTTTGTACTCATATAGGTGTTAAATGAGAAGATGAAGAGTTGTAAGAAATGGGTTTGAAACAATGGTGGAGGATGGGTGTGTAAAGTAGTAGAAGAAGAAGCTTAAGTGTATAGAATGGGGATTTGAGGGAGAAAATAGAGTTTTTGGGGGTTTAGAGGGTTAGAAAACTTAAAGTGGGAGAGCAAAAGGGGGTGAAATGGAGTGGTCCCACACATGGACGGCCCCCACATGAGTGGGTGGAGGGCGGTGGGCCACCGAAATCGCGGGCCCGCCGTGGCCCGCTGTGAAGAAGGGCGGTGTACCGCAGTCCGAGTGGTGCCGCCGCACCCCCCTAGGCTGCCGGTGGTGCCTCCACCCTGGGGCGGTGGCCACCCCCTCCCGGGGTGTTGAAAATATGCAGGGGACCCCTTGGGTCCCACTGAATATTGTGTTATGGGCCCCTACGCCTGCGTGACGTGTTTTCTGGGTCTAACTTGCGCGTATTTGTGCCTTCTGATTTGTTTCAAATTTGGGATTCGTCAAATTTTTATTCTAACTCATCGATTGATGACCTAAAAAGGGGCTGAGATCATTTCACATGATCTCGGACTCGTATGGGCTACATTACAACGGTCAATTTTGCCCATCGGCAAAACCTTGGGATGTTACGATCATTTCTATATTTTATCACCCCCTCCTAAGTCAAAGTGCATCAGTGTGCATCATGTTATCGTAACCTAGGTCTAGTTTAATCCAAATCATGCTCTGACACCAACTTGTAACAACCCTGAATTTTGAGGGTTAAGAAAAGCTCAACTCCCGAGATCCAACACATTACTTACGCAACATAGATAATGATGTTTAAATGTTGTCCATGTTAGTGCATTAAACATGAGGGGGATTATACTAAAACAACATATCATACTTTAGAGACAATTTAATTTAGCAAGCGGAAGACTGAAACACACACACACACACACATACACGCACATATATATATATATATATATATATATATATATATATATAAGTACATGAGGGTGTCGCAACCTCCAGAGTATGAGTATGATACCGGGATGAATATAAACATGTATTGTTTCAAAATTTACAAAATATCAAAATATAGATGTCCGACTAATCCATGTAATCCTTGTGATCCCATCGATCAGCGCATGGTCTACATAGACCCGCCTGATAGCTGTACATAGGAGAACTCCTCCTCTACATCAAAGAAGTCTATCTCAGATGTATAGACTTCGCATCACCTGCATCTACAACAGAGTCTAGTTGATGTTTTAAAATATCATCCCAGAGTGGGAGTGAGTGATCAACTCAGTGGTACTATAAGGTAAAGGTTAACATGTTATCAATTCAATCAAGTAGTAATGATAAAGCAGTACGAAAATCATATCCTAAGTACTCTTGTTACTGTAGGGATGGTATGCTGTAATAATGCATGCACTCGCATGAAGCTCCCTCACAAGCGACTCCGTCAACCATTCGTACATGACAAACTCCCTATATGTGCCCTTCATCGCCAAAGCACATGCAATGCAGTACAAGGTCATGTTAGCCAAGTATTTAATTAGGCTTATTCATACAGCAGGTTTGGGAAGCTAAAGCACCTCCCTTTATATCACTAACCCCAAACGGAGATCCATCTAGGGTCGTCAATCTTAGTTAATCACATACGATAGGCAAGTTGTAGGGCATCACCCCTAATGAAAGCAGTGGATAGGCAAATTCAAGAGTTTATACTCGAGGTCACTACGGGGAGGCTCGTCACCTTAGCAGAGGCCGACAGCTCGAATACAGTATCTCATACCACCGTATTCGGCTCACTAGTTTTGGGTTGCTCATTGGTCACTACAGGGAGGCTTGTCACCCCAGTGTAGGCTGACAGCTCAACCACGGTGTCCCATACCACCATGCCCGACTCATGAGTTTTAGCGGATCATGGTACCATGGTTGAATTGGGTCTTTTCATTAGAAGGTGGTGCCTTAGATTCAAGCAAGGATGTCCATACATAGTAAACACACAATAGGCCAATCAATTTTGTTAGATAAGTTCGGTTGCGAGTGCACGCTAAATTAATCAACATGGAGCGCATAAGCACTTCATGTAGCCTAACCACTATTGACAATCGTCATACGACCCGGATTCACCGAATGTATCAAATGTGGCGAGACTAATTCCGCCACTCAAACGGGAATTGTTACCGATTTCCTGGGCCAGGTTATGGCCCCATTCTTACTCAAGTGCAATAGGCAGACACATGTGATAATCATATGAGCATTTAATGAACAATCTAAATACAACACTCATTTGAGCATTTTTTCAACACATTGAACATTTGAACATGTTACCAAATATTTGCATTTCATCCAAAAGTTGCATAATCGAATTTATGATTACATGAAGGAAGCTATACATATAGGTAAGGTAATTGAGAATCCTATCTCAATACTCTTATTAAATACAAATCATTAACCATTTCTCATTCAGACATTTTATCAAACACTTAGACTGCACATTACTAAATACATAAACTAGATTAGTTACGACATGATCTATAGGAATTCATTACACAACATCGGTTATAAAGCATACAACAAACATGGATCTTAGATTAGAAAGCATGGCAAGAAGAAATTACAATTTCATATTCATTCAAACATTTCAACAAACACATGGAATGCATCTTATATTCAACATAGTTCCTACATATATAATTTATCGAAATCGTCATAGCTAACATCATATGACAGCAATTAAGTTAGACATAAATCATTGCTGACATTAAAAGCCTTAAAAACTATAACCTAAACGTTTATAGTCCGCACCTTCCGTCATCCTTGTTTAGAATGTGGTTCGAATCCTACGTTCCCGAATACAGAACTACAGGTACCTAAATCATGATTAGGGTTAGGATTTCTTACCCAAATCATAGTTAAAACGATTCGCGTAAAGATGGTGAGGAGGTGAATCAGCACGTGGAGTAGTGGGAGTGAATCCCGGTAACGATCTCCCAAACTCTCTCTCTTCTCCTCACTCTTTTCTATTCTTTTCTCTCTTCTCTCTCCTAGGGTTAGAGAAATTCGTATGGAATGGAAATAGGGTGGTTTAAGGGCATTATATAGGCCGAGAACTGATGTCAATGGCCATAGGGCCATAGTATACTTGGTTATAGCCAAAGGGTGTCTGTTTCGGATAGATGAGACACATCTGGAGGTCCATTACCTATCTATGTCACAGAGTAAGTTCCCTGACAATGGATCTAGACCAAGATACGATTTTAGCGCGTTTGGATAGGCCGATCAGTCGTGACGGACCTGTATTAGATCAACAGTCGTTGTCACTCGATCAGGGCCACAATTATACCAATATGTGCAGGGAAATTTCTGTGATCCCTGTGTGAAGTTCAGTCAGAAATTG
Source organism: Magnolia sinica (assembly GCF_029962835.1). NCBI lineage: Eukaryota > Viridiplantae > Streptophyta > Magnoliopsida > Magnoliales > Magnoliaceae > Magnolia > Magnolia sinica. The sequence continues at coordinate 68,017,981 of NC_080580.1, forward strand.
ACGGTCTAAAATCTTCAATTTCGCCTGCAAGCTAATGGCCCAATTTACTTAAGTTCTGGTTCATTTTCTAAAGATATTCGCCTTTCTCACACACTTTGCTCAGGGCTCAAGTTGTACGTTTCTGGATACTATCTGGGCTCGATTACTGCGATGGTTGTCAAGCCCAATAAGACGGTCATAACCCTATAGTTTCACTGTTATCGAACTTTCAACACGCGGTCCAGGTCCGGTACGGAGTTTCAATGTGCTCCCGAGAGCAACCAATTTTTAGGATTTCTCATAGGTTTTTAAGTAGTGTTGAGTTAGTGATTTTGACGGGTTTGGGTCTTGCCATTTGTATAAATAGTGGTTCCAGCTAATCCACCGATTAATTCAGTTTAGTACTTAATTAATTTTCATCTAATTTCTACATAATACAGTCCTTAGGGATTTCTACCTGAGGTGGTACTCGGGCCTTTGTATGGATTTTTCTGAGACGTTACAGCCGATCTCTCCTAGCTTTATTTTCCATGTCAGTTTGGGAACTTCGCCATGGCATTTTGTGGTTAGTTTAACTTTAATACGTCTACGATGTGGTCAGTCATAGTTTTCGTGCGGTGAGCCAGTTTGATTTCTCACATAATAGTTTCCCTACACTTTTGAGCTCGTCATGTATGAGCTTAGGAAATATGAGCTTAAACTGGTCTAAAAGTGCAGGAACTAAAATTTAAATTTCAAGTAGCCCGGTCTTTTCAAAATTTTAAGTCGAGCCCATATTTGTCATCTACTGATGAGGACAGGAGCAAGAAAGATGGCTCCTAACATGAGATTCGAAAAAGGTGTGATAGCAGTCGTGAGATATGAGGGGACATGCATTAATGACAAGGCATCGTTCAGACCTTAGGAGAATCAAGAATGGATAGTTGTCACCCGAGTCATCGTTTATTCACTTGGGTTAACCTTGCGTTGCCGCGTGGGGGGGCGGGTCAGTTGAAGCGTCTCTTGAAGCCCACGTGGCATCATGCAGGAGTAAATGCATTGTCATAGGGGATCTATAAATACTTCCTTCCCTATCTCTTTGCTCGTTAGTTTTCTTTTGTGAAGGCCGAGCTTTGTCGATCAACATTTTTCCTCTGCCCCGGTTGTAAAGTTTTCTCTTCTCTAGTGTCCTTCAGTCAGAAGTCCTTGTGCCAAAGCTTTTTCTGGTACACTCAGGGACCATTTCTCCTTCTCTCATTTTCCATTTTTTTATCTTCTGGGGAAGATTCTGGGATTTTCACTTTCTCTAGTGCCTTTCATGGGGAGTCAGTAGGGAACAACTCAGATTCCCAGTCTGCACCATCCTCGGGGTTCGGGTCTCAGGGGCCCACCCCTTCACATAGAGTGGAACCACCAACAGGGGTGGAGCTACGAACAGGGGAGGCCTCCTCGCATTAAGCAAAGATGACCTCCTCATCCTCTATGGATATGGCCCATATGGCTAACATTTTTATGTCTACGTAGGCCCTCCGGTCAGAGTATATGATTCCTAGCTCAGTGGGGCTTCAACTTCCTCAAGAAGGAGAGCTTCCTGGCCAACTTCCCACGGGGGAGGTTGCCCTTTATCTTATTTTCTTTTCCTGCTATCTTTGTTTACCCTTTCATCCGTTGGTGAGAGAAATGCTTCACCGACTTAGGGCTGCCCCAGGACTATTGAATCCTAATGTGTGGATAGCTGTCTTTATCTGTTACGTCCTCTAGAAGTAGGTCGACAATTCTGAGCTCACTGTATATGATCTCTTCTTGTTCCAGGCTCTCAAGGCTGGTATCAGGCAAGGGTTAGGCCATTATCACTAATAACCCGTCCTCCATTAAAGGTTGGAAGGACATATGGTTCATCGTGATTGGAGAGTGGAAGGCCCCCGCGGTAGAGCTAGGCATATTACATGCTCAAGTCCCTACCTCCTTCACTCTCCTAAGTCGGAACACATGATGAGCCACTGTACTTAGTTAGTTCTTTAGTTTTTTTTTTTTTGCTTGCTCTGTGTGGGTGTCTGATCTACTTCCCCCTCCCTCTTTTTTTCTTTTGTAGCTTTTCCTAGGTCTCAATCTAGCCTCTCTATCTCTCTCCCACAACAGATCAGGATCACCAGAGAACGACCAGAGTCTTAACAAGATTGCAGGAGGCTAGTCACTCCAAAGCTCCTGCAATGTTCGACCTTTCTCTAGCAACCCCGACAGGTGAGTTTCGTTCTCTTCTTTTTCTACTCAGTCATTATGAAAACTATAGTTCTAATTTACTTTGGTTTTTATTCTTTGCAGAGATGTCAGGTCGTGCATAATCGAAGAAGAAGAAGATACCGCCTGTCATTGAGATGGAGCAGTTAAAGGCTGCTACCAATAAAATAACTCTAACCACTCCAGCTTGGCCTTTGTGACTGATGTGCTAGTAGGCAGGTTTGCTGCTCATACAGTAGAATGGGCGGCAACCAAAGTTACCCCCGAGACTCCTCCACCAGCCGCCTAAGTGGAGGGAAAGACTATTGTTGCTCCTATGGAGTACCAAATGACAACTAAGGTGGCGGTTGTACTAGCCTTCCCTCTCCTCAAGACACCCCTCCGTTGATGGATCTCCTGCATGCTTCGAGCAGACCCAAGTTGTGGAAGTTTCGGCCCACGAAGGTGTGTCTGAGCACCAAAGCTCATCTCTTAAGGGTGCAACAATGGTAGGGGCTTCATCCTCCTTTATATAGAGACACTTGGCCATGCTGGGGAACTGGGGATGGGGCTATATTCCTGAAGAGGAGGTGAGCTCGATGTTGTCTCTACATCTTGACCTCCTCCTTGGGGTGATGGCGGCTTCACATATCAAGGTGAGGCTGTGATTGTAGTAATAGGACTGGACCCCTCTCCCTTATATATATATATATTCTAACTTATCTCCCTTATTTTTATAGGGTGAGCTTGGAGCCCTTGCAATTTGCTAGTTCTCACTCAACTTGAAGGTTAGGGTCAATGACGCAAATTGAAAGCTCGGGGTTGCTAGGGTTGAGCTTTAAACTAGGGCTTCCGAGCTATTGTCAGCCACAAAGGACTAGGCGGCACTTTATGTAGAAATTGAGGTCCTCCAAGAGGCCTTAAGGGTGTCCTTAGAGGAGTTTGAGGCCAACACTTCTCAGCTAGCTACGGAAGAACATGAAAAGGCTGAACTGTCAGACAGAGTCATTAAGCTAGGGGCACAGGCCATCGAGGCTGACACCCACCTAGCTAAGGTAGAGGTTAGGGTTGCCAAGGCGATAGAGTTTTGGAAGTGCCCTGGTTTGTCAATTAGTGTGTGTGTTAAGTTAGCAAGATGAAGGAGCCCCATAGGAAGATTGTTCAAGCGTCTGCCTCAACCGATGTGTGCCCAAACTCATCAAAGGTAAACCTTAGCCTCACATCCCATGTCCCAAAACACCAAGTAATTAAAACCCTTAAAAATGGATAGAACATCTTAAGTTTTATGATGAGAAAACTAATTTACAAAATTAGGAAAATCTTTAAGTTTTCTACCTTTGTCGATTTATCAACATGCGGTTCGATGAAATCGAACCATGTTATCGATGTCTTCGAAACTCACCCGATATTATCAAAATGAGGACTTCAGATGTCCAGTAACCACAAAGAACTCTGGACTGAATTATCGATGAATCGATAGACTGTTCGATATTATCGAATTTTGAATCTCGAGTCCATCGAGTCGACTCGATAAAATCGACATTTGGTCAGTTGTGGCATATATACTACTAAGGCAAATCATGTGATTCCCGATATATCGAAGAGAACTTCGATATCCTCGAAATTTAAATCTCGATGATATCGATAGACCTTCGATGATATCGGATTTGAACCCTAAACTATCCAGCAAGTTTTCAGGTAAAATATTTTTTATATCAAGGATCACTGGATCAAATCGATATTCAAATATCGATCATATCGATACATGGTCGATGTCATCGAAATTGGACATAAACTGTCTAGCAAGCTTATAGGAAAATTCCTTGAAATTATCGATGAATCGACACTGTCATCGATACCATTGATATTCAAATTCCGATGATATCAAAGGATCCTCGATCATATCATATACCTGATTAGTTTCAAAGGCATCGGCTCTCTCATTTTCACTTGTCGAGGAATCGAACATCGTTTTAAAGAAATTGGAGTTCGAAATCCGATGACATCGAAGCATGTTTGATCTCCTTGACCAGTTGGTAAAAGGTTTAAAAGCATTTGACAGATTGAGTTCGTATCATCGAGTGACCAGTCGAAGCTATCGAGAGTATACGCTTGATGATATTGAACCCTGCTCGATGATATCGAACTCTGTCAAAAATATGACTGTTTTATATCCGTTGAAACTTTTTGTCTATTTAATGAGAGCTTGCCTTTCATTATTTTTTAGAGAAAATAGAGAGTACTTTTGAGTGTTTAAACCCAGATCTTATACCCTAAGCCTTTTTCTCTTATGGAAGTTCATCCTCCAATCCACCCTCATCATTGATATTCAATAGAGTGGATTGGGGAATGAACTTCCTCATTTAAGGATCCTGTAGCTACCATTTTAATGAAAAATCATTATGCTAGGATGCCTTGAATGCATAGATGATTGGAATCACTGTCTCCTTTATAGAAAAATATTTAATAGAGTAGGATTCCATTTAACCTTGACCCAACCTATAGCCTCACATTGCTACATCATCTGAGTTGCGGTTCAAGGGAGTTAAAGATTCTTCATCATCAAAGGAGGAGATCTTTATCAACGTGCTACAATGGGGCTCATCTACTTATTTGTAAGTCATTATAGTCCAGAAAACCCTTGTGATCATTCCTTTTATAGGATTGGGTCAAAGGTGCTTCTCACCCCTTTTAAGTCCTCATAGGAGGCCTCTGATGGGAGTGTACGTGGGGGTGCTTTGTGTGGACTCTTGCTCTGTGGAGAGCATAAACTGTTAGGTCCTTGTGTAGGTCCTTGACCTGCGTGGTCTAAAACCTGAGTGTTGTGTGTTGACCCTTGCTCATGGGAGCATAAACTGGTAGGTTCCTTGTGTGGATCCTTGGCTTGTGTGGCCTAAAAATTGGGTGCTGGGTGTTGAACCTTACTTGTGGGAGCATAAACTTGTGTCATGTAGACATGCTAGAGTCAGTCTAGTGTAGGTTGTACTGGTTTGAGGTGAACTTGTTTTGAAACCTCCGTTAGTGAGATCTGGTACACTCAAGGGTTGAGTGCGTTCGCCAGAAGTGGAGTAGACAAGTAGTCGAACCACTATAAAAACAACTGTGTTTGAGATTGTCATTTACCTTACTGCTTTTGTGATTTCTCTGAATGGTCTCATATCCTATGCATACATAATTATTTTGAACCAAATAGAATCACATCTCACACACAGTCACATCCATCATATACTATATTGTGCATCTTGTTTATCGCTTCAATACGTTTTGTGATTGGATCCTCTAATTGGCTTGGAAGCCATTAAAGTTAGTTTGAAGAAATCCTGATACTTGCATATTTATTCAGGATAGGGTTGATAGGTTTAAAATGTTCATAAAATATTTAAAAGTCTTATTCACCCCCCTTAGGACATCTTGGCATATTCCTACTTCAACTAAAGTGGTCATTACCACAATTTCAAGGTTGAAGCCGAAGTGCTAGCGAGAGAAGCGGCTGCTGTGGAAGCTTAGAAGGCCTCCGAGGGCATACAACCGAGCTAGAGGAGACCTTTAGCACCAGCTTCCAGAATGCTAGGAGGAGGTTCAATGCTAGTTTCCTTAGCTCGACCTGGGATGTCTGAATGAAGATACAACATCCATAGTTGAGGATGCCGCCAAGGACCCTGAAGTCATTGCCGCTCCAGAGGCAGAGGAACCTCCATGCACTTAAGCCTCCTTATTATTGCTCCTTTATTTTACTTTTATTTTATTATTTTTTTTTAGACAGTAGCTCTGTAACATTTTCAGATTTAATGAAAAAGATTTTTTTTTTTTTTAGATCCTTCATTCTATTCATTGTTTGGGATATGCCATGTTACTTGTTACCCTATTAATTTCCTTACCTACTCCTGAGCTTGGCCCCTCTGAGCCCAGGACTAGGGTAGTTGGTGGTTTCCTCGGGAACGTACCATCTCGAGCACTTGTACATTTTCATTTGCTGCACTGGTGGCTTAGGTACAGTAGATCAATAATAATCATAGAAGAAAACACACTTTTCCTTTCATGCATAAAGGAGATTATAAGTAGTGGACACTTGAGGTGTATTGTTGACTTGATACACTTAGATGTGCTTTCAAAATCCCTTAGATCAAATCCTACTGATAGTAGAACTTCAGATGCTCGACATTCCATAGATGGTGTAGGGCCTATACCTGCATGTTCTCTAACTGATATGCCCTTGGTCGAGCTATACCAGCGACCTTATAGGGTCCTTCCCAGCTCAGTCTTAAGGCTCTTGAACTGGGCTCCTTAGTACTTAGGGAAACATCTCGGAGTACCAGATATCCTACCTTGAATCTTCACACTTTACCTCTTGAATTGTAATGCTAAGCAACTCTTTGTTGGTAAGCGATGAATATTACTTATGCCTTATCCCTGAGTTCCTCGAGCAAGTCGAGATTTAACAGCATTTTCCCATCATTTTCCTCTAGTTAGAATAGCTCGGTTCGTCATGATGGGATTTTGATTTCTACTGGGACCACGGCTTCTGCGCCAAAGAATAGAGAGAAAGGGGTCTCCCCAGTGGTTATACAATCAGTGGTCCAATATGCCCACAAGATATGTGGCAGCCCCTCTGTCCAAGCCCCATTAAACCTTTCGAGCTTAGTTTTGAGATGGCTTTTGATGATTTTATTGACTGTTTCTACTTGGTCGTTTGCTTGGGGGTGCCGAGGTGAGGTGAAAGCATTGTGAATACCATACTCTTTGAAAGTGCCCTGGTTTGTCAATTAGTGTGAGTGTTGAGTTAGCAAGCCAAGTGAGCCCCATAGGAAGATTGTTCAAGTGCCTGCCTCAACTGGATGTGTGCCCGAACTCATCAAAAGTAAACTTAGCCTCACATCTCTTGTCTTAAAACACCAGGTATATAAAACCCTTAAAAATGGATAGAACATCTTAGGATTTTAGGTGAGAAAACTAATTTGCAAAATCAAGAAAATCTTTAAGTTTTTTGCCTTTGTTGATTTATCGGCACGTGGTTCGATGAAATCGAACCCTATTATCGATGTCCTCGAAACTCACTCGATAATATCGAATTAAGGACTTCTGATGTCCAGCAAATACAAAAAACTCTAGACTAAATTCTCGATGAATCGATGGACTATTCGATATCATCAAATTTTGAATCTCGAGTCCATCGAGACGTCTCGATAAAATCGTCATCTGGTCAGTTGTGTCCAATATACTGCTAAGGCAAATTATGTGATTCTCGATATATCGAAGAGAGCCTCGATATCCTTGAAATTCAAATCTCAATGATATCGATAGACCTTCGATGATATCGGATTGGGACACAAATCTATCCAGCAAGTTTTCAGGTAAAAACATTCAAGTATCGAGGATCTCTTGATAAAATCGATATTCAAATATCGATCATATCGAGACGTGGTTGATGTCATTGAAATAGGACACAAACTGTCTAGCAAGCTTATAGGAAAATTTCTTGAAAATATAGATGAATCGACACCGTCATTGATATCATTGATATTCAAATTTCGATGATATCGAGGGATGCTCGATCATATCAAATACCTGTTATGTTTCAAAGGCAATTGCTCTCACATTTTCAAATGTTGAGGAATCGAACCTTGTTTCGATGAAATCAGAGTTCGAAATTCGATACATTGATGAGTGCTTGATTTCCTCGACCAGTTGGTAAAAAGATTCAAAAGCGTTTGACAGATTGAGTTCATGTCATCAAGTGGCCATTCGATGCTATCGAGAGTATACAGTCGATGATATTGAACTCCATCAAAAATATGACTGTTTTATATCTGTTGAAACTTTTTGCCTATTTAATGATAGCTTGCCTTTAGTTGTTGGTAGAGAAAATAGATAAAGCTTTTGAGTATTTAAATCTAGATCATATACCCTAAGCTTTTTCTCTCATGGGAGTTTATCCTCCAATCCACCCTCATCATTGATATTCAATAGAGTGGATTGGGGAATGAACTTCCACATTCAAGGATCCTACAGCTACCATCTTAATGGAAAATCATTGAGCTGGGATACCTTGAATACATAGATGATTAGAATCACTCTGTTTCTCAAATAGGAAAATATTTAATAGAGTTAGATTCCATCATAACCTTGACTCAACCCATTGCCTTACATTGGAGCATCATCTGTATTGCAATTCAAGGGAGCTGAAGATTATTCATCATCAAAGGAGGAGATCTTCATCAATGTGCTTAATGGGGCTCATCTACTTATCTGTAAGTCATTGGAGTCTAGAGACCCTTTTGATCATTTCTTTTGTAAGATTAGGTCAAAGGTGCTTCTCACCCCTTTTAAGTCCTTATAGGAGGCCTCCGACGGGAGTGTACATGGGGATGCTTTGTGTTGACCCTTGCTCTGTGGAGAGCATAAGCTTAGGTCCTTGTGTAAGTCCTTGACCTGTGTGGTCTAAAACCTGTGTGTTGTGTATTGACCCTTGCTCATGAGAGCATAAACTGGTAGGTGCCTTGTGTGGATCCTTGGCCTGTGTGGCCTAAAATTTGGGTATTGTGTGTTGGCCCTTACTCCTGTGTGGGGCGTAAACTTATGTCATAAAGACACGTTAGAGTCAACCTAGTGTAGGTTGTATTGGTTTAAGGTGAACCTGATTTAAAACCTCTGAGATCCGGTACACTCAAGGGTTGAGTGCATTCGCCGGAAGTGGAGTAGACACGCAGTTGAACCACTATAAAAACAACTATGTTTGAGATTGTCATTTACTTCTACTGTTTGTGTGATTTCTCTGATTATTTTCATATTGCATATGCGCACGATTTTCAAGAACTCAGTAGAATCACACCTCACACACAGTCACATCCATCATGAACTATGTTATGCTTCTTGTTTATCTTTTGAATAGTTTTATGATTGGATCCTCTATTTGGCTTGGAAGCCATTAGAGTTATTTTGAAGAAATCCTGATACTTGCATATTTATTTAAGATAAGGTTGATAGGTTTTAACTTATCATAAAATATTAAAATGTCCTATTCACCCCCCTCTAGGCCATCTTGGCATATTTTTACTTCAACTTAAGCAGTCATTACCATAATTTTAATTGGTATCAGAGCAGGTCTCTCTTAAGGGCTTCACCGCCTAGAGAGTGATCTTGACTGAAGTTGGAAATATGGCCAAAGGAGAGGGCTCATCTGTAACTAGACCTTTAGTATTTGATGGATTAAATTATGCATACTGGAAGGCTAGGATGCATTACTTTCTGAGATCTTTAGATCATGATGTTTGGGATATTGTTGAAAAAGGATATGTTCTACGAATCGAACAAATAGTACTTGAAATGACCCAACTATCACCAAACTGAAATCTAAAGAAATGTGGACAGCATTCGACAAGGAAAAACAAACCTCTGAAGCTAAAGCAATTAATGCTATTTACTGTGCTGTGTCCCAAGAAGTCTTCAACCAAATCAATATGTGTGGAACAACTAAAGAAGCTTGGGACTTGTTGGAAACAACCCGTGAGGGAACTAGCACAATGAAAAGATCCAAACTGCAACTCCTAACATCACAGTTTGAAAGTCTCAGAATGGAAGAGCATGAGACCTTCATGGAGTTTTTCATGAAGCTAAATATCATCTACAACTCTATGGTGGATTAGGAGAAAAATTTTCGGTTCCAAAAATCTATAGGAAAATTCTGAGATCCTTACCAGAACAGTTCAATTCGAAAGTTACAACCTCTAAAGAGTGTAGAAATATGGATGAAATGCAAGTAGAAGAACTTGTAGGTTCCCTACAAACATTTGAACTACACCTCAAGCAAACTCCTAAACCCAAAAACACTATCCTCAAAACTTCAAAGAACACTACAAATGAGGAAGATGAAAGTGAAAGGGAGAATGAAGATGAGGAAGTGGCTTTGTTGGCTCAATGGTTCAGAAAATTCTTTCATAAAAATCATGGACGGCCATTTAAAGGAAGACAGATGGACAACAAACATTTTACAGGTAAATCTAGTAAAAAGTCCAAGGAACCACAATGCTACACCCGTTGAAAGGTTGGACATCTGTCCATTGAATGCCCAAATAGGAAAACCAAAGGAAAGGCAATGACAACCACATGGGATGATACTGATGAGTCAAAATCATAATATAGTGACTCAGAGAGTGATGAAGACCAAAAATCCCTGAAAATTCTTATGGTCTCTACAACCTCAATCATTCCCACAGAAACTGAGAAAATTCAAGAACCTCAAGCCACTAAATCATTTCCATCTAATGATGAGGAAATAGAGAAAGAAGAAGAAGAAAAGGATAAACTACATGATGCCTATAATCAACTTTATATATATAGCATCAATATCCTTAAAAGACTTGGGATAAATGAAAAGAAAAATAAATTGTTGCAAAAAGACCTAGACCTAACATTAGAAATGAATACGCACTTGATAAATGATCTACAACAATGCCACTCTGAAAATGATAAGTTGGAAAGGATTAATCGGTCTCTAAAATCTGAATCATCAAAACTTACTAAATAGATTGATCTATTGGAAGAAGAAATTGAGCATCTAAAGAATGAAAATCACACACTTAGGTTTGATGCAAAACAATCTAGGAAGTCAGTTGAACTAAGTTACAAATTCTCCCAGAGTAGTGAAAAATTAGAAAAACTCTTAGGGACGGGAAGACCTGGAAAAGACAAGAGTGGATTAGGATATGACAAATTCAAAATAAAATCCAAAAATGCAGCACCAATGTTTGAAAAATTAGCTACATTAGGAAGTAAAACAAAAACTACTCCTGTTTGTCATTTATGTGGAGATTCTGGCGATTATAAATTTGAATACATGTCTCCTAAGGGGACTTAACTCAATTCTGATCAAAATCATACTGGTAAATACGGACCAACCAGAAGAACAATACAAAAAGTCAAGAGTCCTCCTAGGAATATGGCTAGAGGTAATACATATCCATCACCACCCAAAAGAATGAAGGAGCTATTAAATCAAGTGGGTGAAATAAATCAGAAAACAAATGATCTAATGAAACAAGGAAAACTGATTCAGTTACTGAATGTATCGAGACATGCTTTTGACAAATCCTTAAGGAAGCCCGTCACAACATGGGTAGTAAAAGAGAAGAAAAATTGTCTTGTTACTCACTCAAATCATATAACAGGCAATGATGCTAAGTGGTACCTGGATAGTGGATACTCTAGACATGTCACGGGTGATAAATCTCTCCTCACAAATTATTCAAATCTTGATGACGGGATTGTCACCTATGGAGATGGAAACACTGCTAAGGTAATAGGACAGGGAACTATTAAAGGAATGAATATGCTTAAAAATGAGAATGCCTTTTGCATAAAAGGATTGACACATAATCTTCTAGGCATTTCTCAAATGTGTGATAACGACCATGTGGTTACATTTAACAAGCAAGAATGCGAGATCCTAGACCTATCAGGTAAACCAGTGATGAAGGGTTGTTGCACAAGTGACCACTGCTATGTCATTAAAAGCAATGGAAAGGTTGATCTATATGCTTAGTAACATTTGAGCATGGAAAACATTTCCAGGTCATGCATCTAGATCTAGATGGTTGTTGAAATGATGTAATTTTGACAATTTTCATGATACATCTAAGGTCTCTCATCTCAACTTCTTTTGTATAAACATTCAGATGTTTATAATTTTCAATGGTACAACTTTTGTAGAAATTTTGATGTGTATGCAGACGGATATGAAAATATACAAAGTTATACATATATAAGATCATCGAAGTACTAGAACAAATGTCATACATTTGTTTGATTAAATCGAACAAATGTCGATATCATCGACGCACCTTTGGAATCAGAAGCGCCACATATTCTAAGTATGTCATCAAGGACATCTTCAATAACATCGAATGGGGTATATCGATATCATCGAAACCATGTTCGATGATATCGAAGTTTACCGCCCAATAAAAGGCGAATGAGCGGGAAGGAAAATTTTCATTTCATTACTCGGAGCTCGTTTTCTCTCTACTGCTCGTCTTCCTTAGCCGTTCTACATGATTCTTCATCCGTGAGTCCTCCAAGATCACCAAAATCCAGTAATACCTCATCTATTTCCTTAATCCTCCAGATTACATCTTGTGTCTTTTGGTATTTCTAGAGATAAGTTCTATCTAAAAGATCTTCAATTCATTAGATCTTACTGTCAGTGGTTATCGTTCAATGGGAAAGGATACAGGAAAAACTTCTGGTCCTGGAGAATCCTCAAGATCCTCCAAACAAAAAGTCCTTGCACTGAAGGAAAAGGCAAGGGCATCTGACCAAGGGACTCCTACATGCTAGCGAACCAGCAAAAATCGCATGGTGGGTCTCAACATGACACTCCTGTCTCTCCTCCTGTTAGGGTAAATCCTATTCTGACAAAATATACTGGAAGGAAGTTGGTCCATGAACGGAAAATTGACAGGGATTGTCTAAAACCCTACAATCTGGAACCTCTGTTGGCTGCAATTAATTGGCTACCTCTTCTCGATTTTGGCTGCCCATGTCATTATGAAAGAACCTATAGCTTCTTTCCTTCTAGTCATTCTCCTGTCATAGAACCTCCTTCTAGCACTATCTCAGTTGGGGATACCGACGTAGAAATTACCCCTGAATCTATTGCAAGCATCTTTGGCCTCACTTTGTCACCAGTTGGTCTCTCTGATCTGGATCTTAAAAATGCTGACACTCGATCTAAGGTCATGAGATTTCTTTGCCATGGTAGGGATATTCCTTGGCACCACGGTAATGCATTAAAGGAAAAATTCATGGAACCTAAGTATCAAGTTCTGCATGACATCTTCGCCTCAAATGTGTACCCTTGGGGTACAAATCGAGTGGACCTTACAGGATTTATGGCTATGATAGTGTATTGTGTGGCAACTGGGATCAAGATATGCCTTCCCACTCTGATAGTTCACCAGTTGGTGTATGCAATTCACACTTCTAAAGACATCCATCTACCCTTCCCTCGGATTATTCACGTGCTATGTGATATGATCGGTCTTCCATTAACAAACGATTGGGAACTACCTCTCCAACACTTTAAAACAACATTAGAAAGATGGATTTGAAGTTTCATCGATATCCAGAAGATCAACCCGAGGAAGGGATTCATGAAGAAGGTGAAATGGATGAAGGAGCTGCACAAGCCGAAGGAGCAGGACTGGCCGAAGGAAATCCACTAGAATCACAGCAAGCTCCGTCTCCATCCGACCCTGTGTTGGCTAAAAGATTCAAACTACATCAAGATCGGATCGGAACAACGTTACGAGAAGTCACTCAGATGAAGGAGACAATGAATGCAAGGTTCACTGTTCTGGAAAGATTGGTGGATGGGGTGCAGCAGTCGGTGCAGCGACTGGTTGATTTGATAACTTGCCGACGAGACAATATAGCACCATCTTCATCAGCCCCTCCACCGTAGTATCGACAGTCTTCGTGCCGTCACATACACCAGATACTCATCTCAGCGTATGGGCATGGATATCGTTTTAAATGCATTACACTCTTATCTGTGTATGTGATGGCTACCTAACATAATAGGTCTAACAGTTTTTTTTTAATGGCTTATGGATATCCTCTGAGTGAGGAAAATACTTTTTTGTAAGCCCATGGATGGGCTAGATATTTGTGTCTGTTGGTTTGGGATGGTTGTTACAATACTGCCAAGCTTGGGCAGTTTTTATTTTGGATATTTCTATTAGTAGCTGTTTGATAATTCATATATATATTTGCTGCCATATTATGTGCTAAAGTCTGTGAAATGCTGGTATCAATTGTGATTATCCTCTTCTGCATATTCCTTAACACTTGAGAATTGGTTTTGTGATTTATGTTCATAATGCGATTGTCTGTTAAAATCACAGCTCTCCTTTGACCTGGTATGCATAAATGGTTTCTATGCACATAAGCAATGTCATCATATGTCTTACAACTGTCTCTTACCGCTTATGCATTTCCAAGCTAATATCTGGGTCTCTATTGGTTCTCCCATATCTCTATACTTCAACTTCAGTCAACATATATTGCTATATTGCCCTTTGCCAATGACTGATAAAAAGGGGGAGAACAAATCCCACCATGGAGGAAAATTGTGTGTATCTATTTGTTAATGGTGGTATAGGTGTTAGGGGGTGCAACTGCAAGAAGACAGGGGGAGCAGTTACTATTGAATGATACAGTCATGTGTGTGAACTCAATAGCTTTGTAAATTTGTGTAAAGTTCATATACATACAATTTAGGGTGTTGGTCTAGATATTGTTCTAGGACCCAGGGTTTTTTATCACATAATTGACAAAGGGGGAGATTGAAAGTTCACTGGTTTGTCAATTAGCGTGAGTGTTGAGTCAGTAAGAAAAGTGAGCCCCATAGGAAGATTGTTCAAGTGCCTGCCTCAACTGATGTATGCCCGAACTCATCAAAGGTAAACTTAGCAATCTTAGGTTCTTAGGTGAGAAAACTAATTTGCAAAATCAGGAAGATCTTTAAGTTTTCTACCTTTGTCAATTTATCGACACGTGGTTTGATGAAATTGAACCCTGTTATCGATGTCCTCGAAACTCACTCGATAATATCGAATTGAGGACTTGTGATGTCCAGCAAATACAAAGAACTCTGGACTGAATTATCGATGAATCGATGAACTGTTCGATATCATCAAATTTTGAATCTTGAGTCCATCGAGACGTCTCGATAAAATCAACATCTGGTCAGTTGTGTTCAATATACTGCTAAGGCAAATCATGTGATTCTCGATATATCGAAGAGAGCCTTGATATCCTTGAAATTCAAATCTTGATGATATCGATAGACCTTCAATGATATTGGATTGGGAAACAAAACTATCCAACAAGTTTTTAGGTAAAAACGCTCAAGTATCGGGGATCTCTCGATAAAATTGATATTCAAATATCGATCATATCGAGACGTGGTCGATGTCATCGAAATAGGACACAAACTGTCTAGCAACCTTATAGGAAAATTCCTTGAAAATATCATTGAATTGACACCATCATCGATATTCAAATTCTGATGATATCAAGGGATGCTCGATCATATCAAATACCTATTATGTTTCAAAGGCAATTGCTCTTTCATTTTCAAATGTCGAGGAATTGAACCTTGTTTCAATGAAATCGGAGTTCGAAATCCGATGACATCGATGAGTGCTCGATTTCCTCGACCAGTTGGCAAAAAGATTTAAAAGCGTTTGACAGATTGAGTTTATGTCATCGAGCGGTCATTCGATGCTATCAAGAGTATACGCTCAATGATATCGAACTTTGTCAAAAATATGACTGTTTTATATTTGTTGGAATTTTTTGCCTATTTAATGAGAACTTGCCTTTAGTTGTTGGTAGAGAAAATAGATAGAAATTTTGAGTGTTTAAATCTAGATCATATACCCTAAGCCTTTTTCTCATGGGAGTTCATCCTCCAATCCACCCTCATCATTGATATTTAATAGAGTGGATTGGGGAATGAACTTCCACATTCAAGGATCCTACAGCTACCATCTTAATGGCAAATCATTGAGCTGGGATACCTTGAATGCATAGATGATTAGAATCACTCTGTTTCTCAAATAGGAAAATATTTAATAGAGTTAGATTTCATCATAACCTTGACCCAACCCATTGCCTTACATTAGAGCATCATCTGTATTGCGGTTCAAGGGAGCTGAAGATTCTTCGTCATCAAAGGAGGAGATCTTCATCAACGTGCTTAATGGGGCTCATCTACTTATCTACAAGTCATTAGAGTCCAGAGACCCTTTTAATCATTCCTTTTGTAGGATTGGGTCAAAGGTGCTTCTCACTCCTTTCAAGTTCTCATAGGAGGCCTCCGACGGGAGTGTACATGGGGGGTGCTTTGTGTTAATCCTTGCTCTATGGAGAGAATAAACTTAGGTCCTTATGTAGGTCCTTGACCTGTGTGGTCTAAAACCTGGGTGTTGTGTGTTGACCCTTGCTCATGGGAGCATAAACTGGTAGGTTCCTTGTATGGATCTTTGGCCTGTGTGGCATAAAATCTGGGTGCTGTGTGTTGACCCTTACTCCTGTGTGGGGCATAAACTTGTGTTATGGAGATATGTTAGAGTTAGCCTAGTGTAGGTTGTATTGGTTTGAGGTGAACCTGATTTGAAACCTTCGTTAATGAGATCCGGTATACTCAAGGGTTGTGTGCGTCCACCGGAAGTGGAGTAGACACATAGTCGAACCACTATAAAATGATTGTGTTTGAGATTGCCATTTACTTCTACTATTTGTGTGATTTCTTTGATTGTTTTCATATCTCATATGCACATGATTTTATGGAACTAAGTAGAATTACACCTTACACACAGTCACATCCATCATGAACTATGTTATGCATCTTGTTTATCTTTTGAATAGTTTTGTGATTGGATCCTCTATTTAGCTTGGAAGCCATTAGAGTTATTTTGAAGAAATCCTGATACTTGCATATTTATTCAAGATAGGGTTGATAGGTTTTAAATTATTATAAAATATTAAAAAGTCCTATTCACCCCCCTCTAGGACATCTTGGCATATTCCTACTTCAACTTAAGCGGTCATTACCGTAATTTCACTCTTCACATAATCCTTGGAACGTGGTATTGTTGAACTGCTTACCATTATCAATAACAATGGTGTGGGGGATGCTGAACCTACAGACAATGTTTTTCCAAATGAAGTCGGTCGTCATCTGCTTTGTGCTCTGAGCTAAGGGCTTGGCCTTGCCTTACTTGGTGAAGTAGTCGATATCGATAATAACGAACTTGGTCTGTCCCTTACTAATTGGTAGGGGCCCAATGATGTCGACTCCCCACTGTGCAAAAGGCCAATGCTCGTTCATTGGGGTCATTTGCTTAGGTGGTTGCCGCGACATTATTGTGAAGCGCTGACACTTATCACATTTCCTTGTGAATCGCTTAGTGTTTTCATGCATTATGGGCCAGTAATACCCTTGTCGGACTACTTTATGTGCTAGAGTTCTTACGACTAAGTGATTTCCACAGATGCCTTCATGGATTTGCTCAAAACATATTTGACTTCATCCAGTCGTAGACACCTCAGGTAAGGTAGTGAGAAGCCCTTTTTGTACAGGACGTCTCCAAGTATTGTGTACCAAAAATATTGGTACCTGATATTTCGAGCCTCCAATTAGTCATAAGATAACTCACCCTGTCATAGGTAGCACATGATTGGATCCATCTAGCTCAGTGAGTGATTGATCAGGACAATCCTACCAAGTTCGGTGTCAATGGTTGAGGCTAGCCTAGCCAGAGAGTCGACGATAGAGTTCTCCGATCCGGGGACTTGTATGATTTCATACTTGTCGAATAGCCGTGACTTGGTTTACTAATAGTTGTGAGTCACTATAGATTTTTAGTATCTTGGCCTGCATTGCTTTAGCCAATCTCATGTCAGTAAGGTGCATTATTCACAACCCTAAGTGTAGGGTCACGATGTAATAATAACTCAGTAAGACTGAGGTGGAATCCACAAGGACTAAACTTGTACGTATTCTGAAAATAACTGGAACTAGAACTAGAACTAGAAAAAGATCTAAATTGAAATCTGAATAATTGAGAGTAATGGTGAATAATGTTGATTAAAACTTATGAATTTAAAGGTGGGAACTAGGGTCCCAAGGATCCACTTGTAGCTATCAAGATGCTACCTTACTTGATTCAAGGAACACAATTAGAATTAGAGTCATATCCTGTCTAATTGGAAGATAAAAAAACTAAATCAAATTAGAACTTTTCATTGACCTAATTCTCAATGGAAGAGAATTGTGATGATTGGAAGGGATTTCACCACCCTACCATGCCGTCGTCGGTGCTCCACCTAGGTCTCCAATCCCTTTTCAAACCCTATAAGATGCTTTGGAGTATCCTATGAACTCCTATTTATAGTTGGGGAACTCCAACTTTCGCACCAGTTGGAAAAATCTAGAAACCACCTTAAATTTACACACTCTGTGCAGTTTCCCAAAATAGGCTTAGAGTTTAAACCATCTCAAATTTACGCACTCTGTGCAGTTTCTCAAAATACCCTTAGAGTTTCAGAATATGTTTTTTCAGGATAATTTCAGGAATATGTTTGTTTTCAAGACAATTTCAGGATTCCTTTTCTTCACTTCAAATCTTTGATTCTCTTCATTCCTCACTTAGTTTTCTTGGATCTTTGGCATGTGAATTCTTCATTAATAACTTCCAAGTCTCCATTTAGTAATCTTTTGGGCATAAATCTTCCTTTTGACATCAATTTCACCTTAAGCTTTCGAAATCACCTTGCATATGA